>NW_021134553.1:31346-225183 GCF_004193835.3 Ostrinia furnacalis
GTGTGTGTGTGTGTGTGTGTGTGTGTGTGTGTGTGTGGTTGTGAGTGTGTGTGTTTGTGTGTGTGTGTTAATGTTCAAAATGTCCGTCGCTGGTTTATCATCAAAATTTTCATATTCCCTTTTGTATACCACATGAAGAGACACACACACACACACACTCTCTCTCACACACACACACACACACACACACACACACACACAAACTCTTTCTCTTTCCTTTCACACTCTAATAGGTAGGTATATCAAATTTAATCGGAAAGTAACTATCACCACTGTGGTCTAGTGGTAAGACTACCTATTTGGGACAGCCAATTCCTCTGTGGTTTAGGATTCCGGGTGAAGCTCGCTGATCATCCAGCAGTTTCCAACTTTCCATCAGGTCAGATGAAGGGCAAGAGCTTCCTCGTTGTGGATAAAAAAATTTCTGTTCAGTTATTGTCTCTAAACGTGTTCTACGTAACGTACACTTAGTGGATTGCAAATATTAGTTAGTCCTAAGAAAGTCAAAAACATGTAACGGAATCTCCGACTTACTACTTTAGTAGAGCGATTACAGAAAATAATGGCCTATTAAGTACATGTTTTTTTGTGTTATTATGAAAGTTCAGAAAACTGCACAGTTTTTAAAATTATTTTGGACCTATGGAAATTCTTTTTTTTTCTCATACATTTCAGTTGAAAATTTTAGAATGTTCTGCTAAAAGCATATTTTTTATGTTTCTAGCAAAAATTTTGTATCTTGCATCAAAGATAGGAAACTGATTATTTTTTTCAAATATCTGCAACTAATAGGGAATCTGTCAAAAAAAAGAAATCTGAGAAAAGTCAACCCAAAAAAAAGATAAAAAAAAATTAAGCCACTAGGTCATGAAATTTGAAAAAATCACAAAATTAACGATAACTTCTAAACTACGAAAAATCGTAGAACATACATGGGGGTGAAATCGATAGGTCTAGTCCTCACCTATCACCTGCCTTCGGCTTGACACCTTACAAGAAACACCCTGTATATCATCAAAACCGGCTTGATATATATCGGATATATATCCGATATATATCTTGATATATATCCCGTGATATATATCCTCGAACCCTGCTATAAAACATCTTAGATTATTTCACAATTTGATGAAATTGAAAAAAAAAAATATGGTTTTAAATATCAGATAAAAATATCACGTATCGTGGCTCTAGATACTTTATTACAAAACAGGTTTGGTAAGTTGCCAATTTTAGAATCATATACCAGTTTTAGCTAAAAAAAAATGCAGGTAAAAGACCCATAAGTTCTGTTCTAAGAAGCCTTATTCACAGGTCTACCTACTCGGTCGATCCTATGACCGTTTCTCAAAGATAATAGAACGGGCATTTTCCCTTAAATGGGTCCCTTAGCGACCTTTTATACCGCTTACGTCATCTTTTATCGTTATTATGGTACAGAGGGAACGGTCCCTGGATACGCGTTTATAGTAAGTCAGTGGTTAATAGGAAGCGGCCAAATGATAGCTTTATGCCTGTTTTCACCATCAATCCCTCGTTTTTAAGTGACTCATATGAAAATAAAATTCATATTATGTGTTACCATAGGGGTCACTTATAAATTAGGGATTGATGGTGAAAACGGGCATTAGGGTCCTATTATACGCACTCAATCGGTTAATATTGGCTTCATAACATTAATTTGATTTTATTTTATTTTATTTTATTTGGGATAACAAACAATTGCGCAATATTGCAAATACAACTGCTGAACATTAAATAAACTTATACTATTACGCAACCAGCACTATTATCCTCATAGTAATATTACAAACTTATTTTGGTACAAGCTAACCAAGCAAACAAACAGTGTTATATGTGCTTTAACTTAATGCAAAGAAGAGAAAAAACAAATACAATTAAGGTACATTCGTTAATACATCAAGGATGCACTTTCTGAACTTTGAGGGAGACACTACAAATAAATCGATATCAGTAAAATATTTGTTGTATGCATCCATTAATCGCCATAAAGGAGCTCTTTTGCCAGCGTTAGCGTTTGCCCCGATTAAATTAATAAGATCGTTGGTTCTCCTTCAAAAAGTTGTTGTGCCCTCCTAACTGGGTCCACATTGTATAACTCCCTAAATTGTAAGAACGAATGTGAAAGCGCTAATGTGGTACAGCAATAAACGATTGAGTATTGATAAGTACAATCAAACCCCGAACAGCAGACTAAGCAGTTAGTGCTTCAGACTAGTATGCAATAATCATAATTATGATCTAATGGTAAGTAACGCAAATTGCCGATCATAAAAAACACATTTTAATAATAGTGGGCGTAAATAACAAAGTACAAGTCACATAGACTTCATTCATCATTATATATATTTTCAAGCTCGTAAACTTACTAAACTTGGTCAGCAACATTAAAAAGATATAAAAAAATATCTGTAAGTGGAAACATGCAAATGGCCTAACTAAAGAAACGTAAAATTTTATGGCTTTTAGCGGTGTCTCTAAAAATGCAAATAAAATGTGTCGTCATCATAGGTAAGTGGGACTGAGTTTGGGTTTATCTAATTAAATAAATACATGCTCTACAAGCCTCTCCGCTTTTATCAAACCCCAGCCTTACCTACGGGCTTTCGCGGTCCGTCTACAGTGCTGAATACTAATTGAAATAGAATTTACTTTGTCTATTGAGTTGAGACTGGCTTAACAAACGCTTTGGAAGATTACATCAGGGATAAAGGCATTATTTGTTCAGTAACTTAGCTTGTACAATAAAGTTAATTTCTTAATTAGGTATAATAGATTAATTAGATGATACATCTGTCTGTATTTAATTCTTCTAGTCAGGGGTCAATTTATGCATCCTTTAGGTCTTTTTTTAATTTATTTAGGAAAACAAACAACTGAACTATACTCAGTCACTATAAATGATAAGTAATTGAACAGTCAACACCGTTATTCTAGTTTAATAAAATGAATATGCGATGTACGTACCCTACAGAATCTTAATAAATTACTACTAACTTAAGTCTTAACTTCAATTATAATGCCCTAGACCTACATGATGTCGTGCCCTGAGTGCCCGAGCAATTGCACGCAGGAGGATTTAATGAATGCTGCTGACAACGCACCCGTTTTTAATACTTTTGATAAATCCGGGCGAAACGCCTTCTAAAAAAAATATATTTTGGAAAGGGGACGTTTCGCACATTCGTGCGAATGAAAATCGTGCGAAACTACTACTAAGCACGCCACTCTTGTAGCAGAGTTTTGGGCTGACACTGTGTAGGTTTGTTGTTGACATGACAAAAAGAAGATGCTCTATCTTAGGTATGACTCGAAACTAAAGAATTCCAATTCGGTTGAATGGAAACTGCCCTCGTTTATTTTAACAATCAGATGAAAATTCTACATGATATCATCACAGCCGATCTAATCTCCCGTGAGAATCTAATCTAACCCACATTATTTCAAGCATATGATTGGTTGAATTTCAATATTTGAATCAATCACAGATATAAGAATGGGAAAACTTTTCCCTGGGACAAACTTGACTTTCAATGGTTGGGTTTTTTAATGGCGGTCAAGCTGTAGATCCTGGCTACACAGGAGTTGCAGAGCGTGGGATTAGTTCCGTTAAATTTTTAAACACCAAATTGACTAGACCACACTCTCTAGGAGTATTAACTTTATGACCATGCCAATTCTTTTTTAGTAATCTTGACCAAGACTTGACACTTAACGCCAAAAAAATTGAAAAGGTAGACCCTATTTCGTTATCTTTTGGACCCTACCAGCGCTTCGTGACAACATATTGGCAAGTGCTCAGAAGAAACGTAGGAACAAACTAACGCCCGTATTCACAAACGATGCTTAAGTGATAAAGCAAATCGAACACACAGCGTTGAATAGAGCTCTGTGATTGGTTCGTGTGTCACCCTGTGCGTCCACGCGCACTGTAAGGCGGAATGAATACGGGCGTCAGTCACTAGTCGCCAGTTCCTTAGATATCGAGGACATGCTCTTAATAAATTAGCATCTTAACATGCAAAGTTATCTGTATTTGGTTACAGCCTCGTTACTCATTCCGATGTGATCTACGTTTTCCTTGAGTTTCTCCGCATCGCGCACGGAATGGGATCGGCCGATCAACATTTCAATTTGAAGTTGGGTGTACGGCTGAAATCTAAAACAACTATCGCAAATCGCAGATTACTCTGGCGGGCATTGTTGGTTGTAAAATGGAGGTTGCAAGATAAATCTGTTGATGGCTTTGGTTAGATTCTCTATGGTTTTGTCTTCAAGCAGAAGTAATGCCAGTTGCAGAACAAGTGTTAAGCTCGCATAGTGTTTGTATCGTTTGCAGTTTGCACACAACTATGGAAAACTGCGTCAGTTGTGCGAGCTTAGCTAACTAGCTCTTGGTCTGCAATCTGGGATCCGTATTATGGATTTCTTCTTCAAGCAGAAGTAAAAACTGGTTAGAGTTCGATTAGAAGAATGTGGGTTCAATTCCCATGGAATGGGTATGATGATAACATGTATTCTAGCCATTTTTTGTACTCAAGAGTTCAATAACTTGAATAATTTACCAATCACCTCTAGTTACTTATAATAAGTACGCTATCAAACGTCTGGATAAAACCAGTTTAAATAATATTCCATTTGTAATCTAACCTGGTGCAATACATTATAATCATTAAGTAACTGGGCAGGTCAGCTACGCTACGAGTGTCTGGTTTGTATCGAGTTTTTTTGGCAAGAGCTGTTGTAGCCGAGATGATAGATTTAGAAGGAAAGGTTTTTTAAGTTGTTTTTGTTTCATGTAGGTAACCCATGTGCGTATACAGGGTGGAAACGATAAGTGATCTCACTCGATTATTTCTAAACTATACAAGATATCCAAAAACCAGTTACTGATCCTGAAAGTGCTTCACGAGCTCTATCCAACGGTACCAATAATAGGTTACAAAATAAACTGGATCTATCCGAAAATTCAATGTTTCCAACTTCCATACAATTACTACTGCCACAGTCATGGCACTCATGTGACATGAGTCATGTCTTGATAATATTATAGCAAGTAAAGCTTAAAGCCAATGTTTTCCATTAATAATTTTAAATAAGAATGTATTTACGATTTAATTTTAAGTGTTTGTTATTTAATGAAAAAAATAACACTTCTAATATTGTGTGGCTAGCATAGTGGCATACATTTAGTATGGAGGCTGAAAACATTGAATTTTTGGATAGATCCAGTAATTCTGTAACCTATTACTGATATCGTTTGAAAGAGCTCGTGAAGCACTTTCAGGATCAGTAATCAGTTTGTCGATATCTTGTGTAGTTTAGAAATAATCGAATGAGATCACTTATCGTTTCCACCCTGTATAGCAGAAGGGCCAGGTGACACGCCCTCCAGGATGTTGGGCTACCAATTTGAAGATGATAATACCTACTAACCATGAGCTAAATACTAATCGCAACTAAGAATTGAACACTAGATCTTCGGAAGCAGTCTAACTCTGTTGTCAATAGCTTTGGCTGTAAATCACATAACTCGTGGGTGAGATTTTGCCCAACAGTGGGACGAGGCTAAATCATTTGGGAAGCATAATGCATTCTTCGAAACTAATATCGAATGAAGCCAGACGATCCATCAAAGGATTTCGTATAGTCATTAATCAACGCGAACACGACATTACGCGTAATGCGCGATTATGCAATAAATTCTCTGTCGCAGTATTATGACTTGAATGAATGGGTTTATGGGATTTTGTTATAATAACATAATACCTAACATAAGAAAAATATTGCTAATATCCTAGCGCTTATCCTTAGAAAAGCGGTGGATGCAAGCCGTTAGCAACCGGTCAACATAGAATTGGAAATCATTGGGGGAGGCCTATGTTCAGCAGTGGACGCTGAAATGATGATGATGAAATCCTTGCACATTATTAAGGTCGTAATCTAGTCCCTAAATAAGGAAATCTTGTTGTAATGACGTCAGCATAATAAAGCTTATCAATATGGCACCTTAAACAGTTGAATTAAAAATGTGTCACGTTATATCGCCGACAGTACAAATAAAATAAATAATTTTAAACGCAGACCTTATTACAGCTTCAGGAGAAAATATTGGCTAAGTAGGTAACCTAATTGTACACGCGTCATTCAGTTTTTGTCGTCAGCATGACTAAGAAACTTAATATGGCTAGATTGATAAATCACCAATGGGCTGTGTCGTGTTGGAGGACGAGTACTATAGTTTTTTACGTTGCTGAGTAAGGAACGAGTTTTTCGAGTACCTTTTTTTTGCAAGTTGAGATAGAACGACAAGTAACTGGTTAAAATGTATGAATGGTTTAACCTCGTAAGCCCGGATGTGCCACAGAAGGAACTAAAACTTTGTAGTCAGTAACGCCGAGACATTTTCGGAGGTGATTTCGAAGTATCGCCGGATGTGCCTTCAGAGGAACTAAAACTTTAGCGATAAATTTAAGTTCAAAAATTCGCGCGTATCGAAAAAAAAGAGTGATAGTCTATGGCTTAAAATATTCAAAATCAGGTATCCGAACTAATTAAAATAAAAAAAACAAAATGTCACTGTCAAATTATCATTTTTCTTTGACAAGGTGGTTCGTCCGAGAAGACGTGATGTGCGATTAATTTTTTTTCTTCACGTATACCTAGTTTAATTGCAAAACTGACCAGTATAATTTAAGTTAAGACACTGCTAAACAAGCAAAAAAATTATTTTTCCCAATTTGAACTAGTTTTACAAGATTTTTTTTCGTTTGAAAATAAAAGTTCTTTGCAAGGAACATTCGGTCTTGATGGTGAAAGTTTTATTTTTGTATATTTTTTCTATTGAGATGGGATTGAGTATTGGACTTTTAAATTATGATATAAATGAGAAAATTTACCATGAGAACGTTCTGATTTTTAGTTTAGTAAATATTATAATTAACATGAATATTCACTTTACTTCTTATACATTCTAACCTATCATTAGTGTATGTTATAAAACCTATAGTCCTTTTAAAAGTACTAATTATGAAACATTAAATAAAATTAAAACCGTTGTACCTTTTCAGTTATATTTATTAATATCATTATTGTATCTTTATGTAGTATTAATTTATTAAGAAGGTTACATTTATGTTATACTTTAAAGTATAAAATACAATTTATTTACTTTTCCTTTTTAAAGTCTGTAATACCGAATGTTCTTTTAAGAGAAAACATTTTTTTATTATTTTTCACCTAAAATAAGCTCTATGCACTATTATATAGGGCCCCTGAAAATATGAACGCAAAAGAAAATCTCTAACATATAATTTTTTTTACTCGAAGTGCTCGGCGTTTACTACTACAAATTATTCGTTCTTCTGAAAGCACATTCGGCGATACATAGAAGTCGACAAAATTTACTCTTCGGTCTTACGAGGTTAATAAAGTTCAACCAATCCGAGTCTCGAGTTTGAAAGAAATTTTGAACGTGCGCGTTGACTTTAGGAAGGTCATCACAAGTTGACCTTAACATAGGTTCTAAACTTCTAGAGAATAATATTGGCCCAATGTTGGACAAACATTTTCTAGAGTCACACGGACGAGTGGCGTTAGGGCCAATTTCGGTGCCAAAGTATGGAGCCGGCCTAAAGGAAGGTCACCCATTCATCCGCTTCTGACTAAACAATAAATCTCCAAAGGTCGAATGGATCGATGGAGCTGAATTTTGGCAGGTAGATAGTTAGTTCTTAGTCATATTAGAACAGATTTGCGAAAGGATTGAATATGTCACCGTAAAATTATGAACTCCGTTAGATTATGATCTGACGTAGGTAATTGATCATTTTTATTATAAGCTGACAACGTTCACAATTTCACGCGGACAAAATAAATATACCGAGAAAGGGGTTTTGGTTGGTAAAAAAAGCCACCATTTTAAAAGGTACAGCGCTTGAAAATTGGAAGTTCGATATAAATAGCCATAAAAAGAAACCCTCTTGGGGATAAAAAGGGAATCAAAGTTTGTAACTTCCAAAAAACGATAGCTGGCGCGTATCTACTTTGAATTCACCAACCATACTACTCTTTTACCTTTTCATACCTTCTCGTCTTATTCTAAAAAAAGAATATCCAATAATACATATAAATTATGACAGTTTCTTTCTACTGGCGCGTACTAACGCTCGTATTCACAAACGATGCTTGCTTAAGTGAAGCAGCAAATCGAACACAGCGTTGAATAGAGCTCTGTGATTGGTCGTGTGTCACCCTGAGCATCCACGCGCACTGTGAGACCTCAGAGTAATGTTAGACCCAGAGTAATATTTGTGAATACGGGCGTAAGTTTAATTAGTTATATTCGACGAACGCAATTCATGCGTAATCTTTAAAAATAGATCTAAATCAATTAACAATCATTATTTTAATATTAGATAAGCCGCTTTTGCACTCAGATAACCTTATTAAAAAAGTTAAACATCTTGTACAAGATAAGAAATGGATTTATTGACTTTTGATAACATAATGAACTCGGAAAAACGTTTCAGATTATTTCTAATGAGATTAACCCATCAGGATAAAAAAGTCATTGGTTTTTAACCGTATCTTCACAGCTTAAAGTTCAAATTGATGTGGGCTCTGGCCACCAGAGCCTTGTCAAGAGTTAAGTCGAATTTAAGTTTGAAGCGACAATAGATAGCCATATGGTGTCGATGTCGGACTGGCCGACTCGAGATCCGATGAACGCGGGTTCTAACCTTTTCTAATAATTCTAACCCGCCCACTAGACTATTGTGGTGAACCCACTAGTAATACGATTAACTTAGCGAGAAGATCGTGGTCGCCCCAAACAAACTTGGCAGACGAGGCGAAGAAGATCGGCAAGACTTGGAGCGAGATCAAACGCGAGGCTCGAGACCGAACGCGATGGAGGACTGTTGTGGACGCCCTC
The DNA here is from genome assembly GCF_004193835.3 of Ostrinia furnacalis. Taxonomy (NCBI): domain Eukaryota; kingdom Metazoa; phylum Arthropoda; class Insecta; order Lepidoptera; family Crambidae; genus Ostrinia; species Ostrinia furnacalis. Next base: position 40,303 of record NW_021134553.1, read on the forward strand.
TGCCCCATTTAGGGGACATAGGACCTTGTCAAAGTAGCGAGAAGATCAGAAGAACGCGGGTTCTTCTAACCCTGTCACTCACTGCACCATTGTGGTAAACCCACTCGTAACACAAGCATATTTAGCTTAGTACGGGACTGTTAGCAATTTGTGCAATATAAATTCCATAGGTACTAAAATTCTTGCCTAATAAGTGTCTTCTTAGAGCCAACAAATAAACGACGAAAATAGCGTTACAAGAAAACCTGCTAATTTTTTGGTCTATTGTACACAAATGACGTCATTAAGTAACTAACAGTCATGTCATACAGTTATTAGTTAATTCGTTTATATGGTTGCAAAGTCATTATGATACTATTCTGTAGGCTTTGTAACTTGTACACCATGACTATGACTATACAATACTATGCTCATAAAAAAATTGCGGTACCTTCAAGGGCGAACTGGTCGTAAGTTATGTTTCGTTACATCAGTTAAAATGCCTTATTGAGAGTTCAATAATAAAAAAAATCTGCCAAGTGCAAGTCAGCCTCGCTTTTGAGGGGTTCTTAACAGTGCCAAAAACACAATGATTTGCGCATATACAGCGGGGGGCCGGGGTAGCACGGCCCCTTGAATGGACTGGTGTTGGTCTACTGATTTGAAGATGATAGTTTTAGTACTAACTCACAAGCTATGATACTAATCGAATCGCACATGACATGGCATATCAGGGGCCAGGCCCCTGAAAAAGATCCCTAGATATGCCAATGCAAAACCAACATCTGTATTTACACCAGTTAATAAACAATTTAGTAAAAACACCTCTCATCCCAAATTAAGTGTACTATCAAAAAAGTTTATTCAAAATTCTTGATACTATTTTATTATTACTATGCATAATTCATTTAATCTCAATCAATCTCTAGACTGAATTTTTAAATCTGACATCACCATTTATGTAAATTAAACAGAACCAAAACATTTATAATAGTGGTTCCTATTTCCAAGGCTAAAGATGCTAATGTTTAGCTCAAAATGTGTCTGCTGCACATAAACCTATATCTAGTAAGAATGTCACACTTCTAAAGTTCATTGACCTAGCTGTATGTTGAAGAGTAGGTATAACACAACTAGGATTACCAGGTGGTAAACTAAAAAATAATTTATACAGATTCCAAAAAAAAAAATCATTCACTTTGATATTAATTTTGATGAAAAGCATTCAATATCGTCAATAGCTATTTAAGCCATCATCTGTTCATCTCATGAAAAGTTGGGGGGCTACGCTAGTAATTAAATTGTGGGTTCGATTTTATCATGGAGTCAATACTTCGGCACATTAATTTCAAGCTATATCATTAAATAATATAAGATTAGGCACTACAGTGGAAAGAAGTGGATTTAGAGTCTAGAAAGTAATGTATTTTTTGCAAATAGGCTTTTGAGAAGCGCTTTTACATGTCCCAGTATTACTATAAGCCTACCTCTGCTTCGTGACAATAAATGGGCCAGTGCTGAGAAGAAGCAGCGCAAGACCCTCAGTTGGTTTAGGAGGGTAAATAATTGGAATCATATTGACAATGATTGGTCATTCTGGTAATATTCAATATCAATAAGCTGAAAGATTTCAACATTTTCTGATAGTTAGCCAGAATGAATTAAATATTTATTGAGTTAATGTTGAATTACTCATATAATTTTGTTTACAATAACATTATAATTATTTACTATAGATTCTTATCTGATAAAGCTAATCCTATATATTCTTTAACCTCGTAAGCCCGGATGTGCCTCAGAAGGAACTGAAACTTTGTAGTCAGTAACGCCGAGACATTTTCGGAGGTGACTTCGAAGTATCGCCGGATGTGCCATCAGAGGAACTAAAACTTTAGCGATAAATTTAAGTTCAAAAATTCGCGCCTATCGAAAGAAAAGAGTGATAGTCTATGGCTTAAAGTATTCAAAATCAGGTATCCGAACTTATTAAAATAAAAAAAACAAAATGTCACTGTCAAATTATCATTTTTCTTTGACAAGGTGGTTCGTCCAAGAAGACATGATGTGCGATTAATTTTTTTTCTTCATGTAAACGTAGTTTAATTGCAAAACTGACCAGTATAATTTAAGTTAAAATACTGCTAAACAAGCAAAAAAATTATTTTTCCCAATTTGAAGTAGTTTTGTAAGATTTTTTTTAGTTTAAAAATAAAAGTTCTTTGCAAGGAACATTCGGTCTTGATGGTGAAAGTTTTATTTTTGTATATTTTTTCTATTGAGATAGGATTGAGTATTGGACTTTTAAAATTATGATATGATTGAGAATATTTACCATGAGAACGTTCTGATTTTTAGTTTAGTAAATATTATAATTAACATGAATATTCACTTTACTTCTTGTACATTTTAACCTATCATTAGTGTATGTTATAAAACCGATAGTACTTTTAAAAGTACTAATTATGAAACATTAAATAAAATTAAAACCGTTGTTCCTTTTCAGTTACATTTATTAATATCGTTATTGTATCTTTATGTAGTATTAATTTATTAAGAAGGTTACATTTATGTTTTACTTTAAAGTATAAAATACAATTTATTTACTTTTCCTTTTTAAAGTCTGTAATACCGAATGTTCTTTTAAGAGAAAACATTTTTTTATTATTTTTCACCTAAAATAAGCTCTATGCACTATTATATAGGGCCCCTGAAAATATGAATGCAAAAGAAAATCTCTAACATAGAAATTTTTTTACTCGAAGTGCTCGGCGTTTACTACTTCAAATTATTCGTTCTTCTGAAAGCACATTCGGCGATACTTAGAAGTCGACACAATTTACTCTTCGGTCTTACGAGGTTAAACTATCAATGCTTCAACGTATTAAAAATATTTTTAAAATCACTGCAGGGATGCTTTCTTTTTAATTTTCTCATTAAGAAAAATATTCAACCATAAAATATGACAACAATCAAGAATAAAAAATATCAACGAAGATGAACAAGCAAGTTTGTTAAGTAGTTTTGAGTAGAAGTATTTCATCACAATACAATAATAAATAAAAGATCTACTTGTAAAATTGTTAAAATAAAACTTATCAAGTTTACTAAAAACACTGAATAAAGATAATATTCGCAAAATGCAATGATAGAATCATCAATACACTGAGTATTGTGGCTTCATATCTTCATAAGTTTTTTACGATTTTATATTATTTAGTTAATGTAATAAAATCTAATAAGAAACACCAGCTCTGCTTAACAAGGTTAATTTGATAGTAATTCAATAATTATGAAGAATGATAAAAATTCAAACAAATTGTCACTACGCGTACCGGCATACGTATTGTTTGTAAACAAATAACACATGATCGAAAGGCCGGCAACAAGAGATTTTTGTCTTACGGAGTCCGTATTTATCTGGCTAGCTAACCGCAAAAAATCAGCTCTCTACGTCGCATATTCAGCGAGAAAATCGAATTTAAGAGAGCACGGGTATCGAAACCGTATCATTTAATACCATGTGGCAGGTACGCGCCAAATTTTGACAATACGCTATTTTCGCTAAAATCCGGTGGCGCGTGAATTTTATAGGTTTTTTATAATATTTTGCCCTAGATTTCGAAGCTTCCCAGCTTGAAAATAGCTTAAATTTGAAGATATTCGCAAAAATAACACAGTTTCGGACAAATTAAAACGCCTCTAGCGGTGAGCGTATGAAACAAAAACATAATGGCCGACCACACAGTAGTTTCAATGACTGCACATTAAATGCGCAAAATACTTACACTTTCCTCCTCTTTTTCCATTCCAGAGGGCATCTGAGGTACTGCACGATTAATCGCCGAGTAGTCCGGCAAATCCGGAAGCTCCTCGGCGAGATATATGGGCATTGGTTTCGACGCATCCAGGGCCCTCGCCCTAAACGAGAGCTTCGACATTTTGTTGACAGAACAAAACACGCTAGCGTCGACACTAAAATGCACTAATAAAACACTTTATAGCTCCTCCAGGAGGTCCCAAAGGACCGTAAACTACACTTTGCACACTCTAGTTCGTTCCCATGATTAATTTTTGCACGCACTCAGTCACAATTAATGAAAAACAATAACGAAACTTTACATATTGAGCGTACTTTACAGAAAGCCATCATGGCGGCTTTCCGTTTGGCGGACGACCATGACCAACTTCCACCTAGCACGACGTGCGCGGGAAGGAAACACGCGGGGACGATTCCGCCATTTTTGTTACTGTCAAATGACTTATGTTTTTTGACAATATTTTAACAACTTAATTACCTTTAGTATTTTATTTTAGTTATTTACAAACTAATATTTCGTATTTTTTGCGATTAATTAAAGTTTGATAGTAAAATAAACACTGTACTGACTCACATGTACGGTAGTTAACCATAGACAATATAGTACTCGTAGTCGTTCCGTTCTACGTGTGTTAACTAAAATGATTTAGTAAATATATTTTATTTATTTGCTTTTATTTATCAGATATAGCTAAAGTATGTAAAATATTAAATTAAATTGTTTTATTTCCTTTTTCGACTTAATTTTTTTTGACAGACCTTTAATTTTTTTTAACCATAGACATTTCTCTAGTGATGCAAGTTTTTATGAATCTAATAATTATTTCCTGAATCATAATCCATAATATTAAATCTCCGAAACTATCCACCGCGCCGCGCCTGTGTAGTCAGGTTCTACTACAGCTTGCATGACCGCCAAGAAAAACCCAACCTGTGAAGGTCAAGTTTGTCCCGGGGAATGCTAAACTGTCATTGGACCCGCAACGAAATTAATCAGAAGAACATAGGAGGAGTTAGAAGTTAAGATTCGACTTATCCCTCCAACTTCATTGCAAAGCGCATGACAATTTACCTTATCGACGATATTGTGGGTCATGGCAGAATAGCTAGAAGACCTCGGCACAATGCTCGAAGACCTTAATCGAGTTACCCAACAGGTACTTAGGCCTTCGGATGAATACTTGGGATGAATACGGACGAAACGAAGCTTATATCGAATTTCCATATTGCGCCCTACTCAGTTTCGGTTGGGAACTCGATTCTTGAGATTGTTGATTAGTTTGTCCGAAAACGATTCAGGCAGGTAGGTTTAATTTCGAGAAAATCGTCGAATCTGATTCGGCTCTGTGCAGCGGTCGGGAAAGAACGCATCTTGTCGTTCAAAATACCTCTGTGCCTAAAGACGAGTCTAAAATCAGTGTGTTACCACTATTGGTGGCATACGGTTCGGAATAATCGTGACCTCTCACTATAACTATAGGCCCTAAAAATAAGCTCAAAGTTGCACAGCATACTATGGAGAGGACTATGCTCAGTGTTTCTTTACGAGACCGAAACAAGAATGAGGAGATCCATAAACGACTAAAGTCGCAGACATAGCCCGATGGTTAAGCAAGCTGAAGTGGCAATAGGTAGCAGGGCATTGTACGCAGAACTGATGGCGATGGGGCAGCAAGGTCCTGGAGTTGAGGCCACGTTCTGAAAAGCGCAGCATACGACGTCCACCCATAAGGTTGACCGACAACCTCATAAAGGTAGTACGAGCTGGATGCTCACCGCAACCAACCGGTCATTATGGAAATCATTGGGAAAAACATCATATTATGTTCAGTAGTGGATATCCTTGGCTGAAATAACAAGTAATGAGTTCTGGAAGGCATTGATAGACAAATAAAAGAAGATTGATGAATAATTCAGTAATAAAAAAAATAAAACGCATAGCCGTCTCGTCGTTCGAGTCTCTATCAAAAGATTCAGTATTGCTTGACTAGGACACAAATAGGTAACCAGTTCATGAATAATCATGATTTTTGAAGAAAAACATCTATAGTGAGGTATCTCCAAACAGAATCATAATCGAATTTAGTGGCTTAATAAGTGCAGTTTCATTGACCATACCTATAATTTAAAAAAAAACAAGAGCAGCTGCAGCACGTCAAGGACGCGGGAAATTCAAACTACAAATTAAAATAGTGAAACTTTTCCGAGTTACCACACGCAGACAAGATTTTATAGTAAATAGATTATCTTAAATAATATGAGTATTTGTTTAGAGAGGCGTAGTAATGAAAATACACTCTTCACTCACATTTTGCATTGAACTGTCCGCCACGTTGAACTTACAGTGGTTTTAACTGTTCTTCTTTCATTATTATTAATGAACTATCGTCCTACTGATACTCACTCTACTCAAATTGTACTCAACTCTTTACTTTGAAAGATAAACTAAAATACTAGCAGATGTTTGAATAATATTATTATTCAAATACATCTCTCCTATGTGCTTAGATGTAAACTGAGAACCACTGTACTGTACTGTACTGCAACAAGACTTTTTTTTATTATGTAGCAGGGCACTAACTAAGAACTCAGGTGGTGGGTGGTCCACAACTATTTCTACACATTTCTGTACCTCAAGCACGAAAAACTGTCGTCTTCGAATCATTTGCTTATTCGACAAAATTCGATACCCAATCTTCGAATTCAACGATATCGTGTCTAAATTAGTTTCGTGGTTGGTATTATTATTCTGTGCTATAAGTTCACATTTACGTCACGTTCACAGGGGCGCTGTTTTTATTTTCATCCCAACTAATATTATAAATGCGAAAGTAACTCTGTCCGTCTGTTACGCTTTCCCGCTTAAACCTCGCAACCGATTTTGATGAAATTTGGCATAGAGATAGTTTGAGTCCCGGGAAAGAACATAGGATAGTTTTTATCCCGGTTTTTGAAACAGGGACGCGCGCGATAAAGTTTTTCTGTGACAGACAAAAATCCACGCGGGCGAAGCCGCGGGCGGAAAGCTAGTACTAAATCTTTTGATGGCGATTCGAAGTCGAAAGTTTTTCGTGCAGAGGTACTGTACTGTTCCTCCAAATAGTGTCCGCTATAACCTCTACCGATGTCCTCGAAGGATGTGAGGAAGATGATTTCTGGGAAATCCTTGATAGACAGGAACTTCTTAAAGAGTCTGGCATACTTTTTATTCGGTATCCATAATAATGATGTTGGGGGTGGGGGTTTGAGTAGAAAAAAACATTTTAACATACAAAATTTACTAAAACTATATTTCCAAGTAAAATTATGTAATTCCAATGACTAATTATTTGCATTATTATCTAAAAATCAATAATTATAGTTACAATATATTCAGCAGATATACATTTTAGGATTATATCTATGGATTTTGTTTTTAAGCGAGTGAAGGATTTTAGTATATTTTTTGTGATGGCTACACTTTGGAAATGCCTCAGATAAATATTTATGAAAGGATCACATAGTGTATAATTATTCGCTTTAAAAATATTTGTTTCGGAGTTCTATTGACCAAAATATAAGTTTAATTGATTGTTGTTTATGTTTTTTTAACAAAATTATTTTCATATTCTATCATTAAAGTTTATTTTTTAAGTTAATTTTAAGATTTAATTTGATTTTTAAAATGAAGTTGTAGTTATTTAAACTGATTCAAATTGCGTGGTATAATATTAAACAACCTGTTAATTAACCATTAAATAAAAATTGTTTGGATAAAAAAGAGAATTATTATTTCATTATTTGTCTCCTCGGTCAGGAAAAGTTTAAAATGTAGTAGCAATATATTTCTGGTACTTAAAAATTTATAAAATACATAAATATGCCATAATAATTAACACTTGTACCTGACAAGTATTACGAACATCAACCAATATCAAATACATAACATAGGTATTACAATAAATTTTAACAAATATAAATACAATAAGAACATTGTCAATTGCATTCCAAAGTGTAAACTGTAAATTCATAAGCATATTTTTTGTAAATTTTGCTAATTTTTAATAATTCGGTTATTTCATATTCTTACCGGCTACATAACGAAATTAATAATTACTATGCGCGAATATGTATGTCATTTGAGAAAGATAGATTTCCATATTCCAGTCATTACACTTAGTAGTCGAGTTATAGGACATAATTTTTATAAATAGAAGATATTTTGAACTACCAAGTATAGCAAGCAGATAAAGAGGTAAAAAATCGATAGATTGCAATACTACAGATTCAAACTTAACTGATATCAATATAATTTATACCAACTTACTCTAGATTTCACGGTCACCCTATGCAAAAGAATAAATTGAACTTCTTTTTAATTTACCTTTTTCAAATTACATACAAACCAGCGCATATTTTGTTAGACATATTCAAAGTGATGTACACCTAAAAAGTGCAATAATCTATTTCATATTTCAGTAAAAGTGTGAGCAAAACAGCAAGATTTAGAATAAGGTATAGATTAATACTTAATTACTTGATGTCGTCAAATATAATAATAAATAAGGAATGTACAAAATCGTATTCCACTATTTTTAGTGTTAGGCCAGCTACACACTTGCGATTAAAAAATTTTATTGGCTTTAGAAATAGTCAAATTAAGATCGCTCGGAACAAAACAGAGGTGATTGCATACTTCTGCTGGTAATCCACTGATAAATTGAAACTATAATAGAAATAACGCAAATATGTAACCAGCCTTAAATGCCAATATATTCTACAAGGAAAAAATGTACACTTCAACATAATAATTTATTCAGACAATCCATAATTTCAAATACAAAAACAAATGACAATAGAAACGGTGTAAAAATACGATTTTTTATATTCCATTTGAGTATCATAATTATTTATTAAAAAAACGCGAAGTACAGTTGGCTAGAAAAATATGTGCAAATATTATTATTTCAGACCTTCAAATAAATGAATATGTATATTTTTCTAGCCAATTGTGCTGTCTCCCTCTTCACAGGTATACCTCACTCTACTACTCCATCGTAAATACAATCAATTCGTTAGAACAATATCGCCGTGCTTTTTGTCAAATGGATTTTACATACCATCGCCCAATACACAATCATATTTACAATGTTGCCAGCCTAAAAATGTTATAAATGCGCAGTGTTGCCACAGTATATTATTATTTTATTAACAGTCTAATAGAATGTCTAAAGAATTTACAAAACCACATGACCGCTTTTTCAGATGCCATTATTATAAATTCGATGTTTACAAGCATAATATATTATTTTTATTAACATGTATAGTATAAATAAGGTTTAACAATGAGAATGGGAGGGGTAACATTAATAAAATTCAGGGAAAATACAATATTTCAAGCTCATGTTGTGTTTGTAGATTTTTAACACGTTTTCGTCAAATATTTGTATATTTATGTACAATTTGTTCGCAAAGCAATTTATAATAGACAGTACAGTCCACAGCAAATAAATGTTCTTCAATTTAGAGTTCAAAATATTTTTTTACAGTTTATATTAGGTTAACATGCTGGTACATAATTTTTTACACAGAACTTTATGCAAGTTACGATTTTGATTGATATTTTTTGAATTTTGTCTTTTGATTTTCAAATTTTTTTATACAAATAGTCGAAATTCCTCAAAATGGCCGCAAAGCTCTCATAATTTTAAAGCGTGATAAATGCTTAGTTCATTTTGGACAGCAAAATACATTTAATTTACATTAACAAGTACATATCTTAATTCATAGAAGCTTAGACACATTTGCGTATGACTGTACATGTATTTTAGACCACAATTTTACATTTACATTTTAAAAGTGTTTAATTTCAGCAATATACGTGTTTTGGTTAGGTTAGGTTACCGCGACCTTATGGTGAGAGAGAATTTGGAAAATTCATAACAGTAAGTTAGGTAGTTCATTTTATATGGAAACACTTCGAATAATTCTTCAGTTACTTGTTCAAATATCTAATCTGCCATGCAATCAGATCGCGATAGTTCACTGTCACTTGTCTATGGCTCCACAGTTTATTGTTACTTCACTGCGATTCCATAGTCCCCTGTCACTGGTCTATGCTATAGTACCACAGTATACTGTCACTGTTGTCTATGGTTCAATTTCAATCACCTAATTCCTTACAAAGTCTTTTTTAACTCTATAAACACAGTTTTTGTGGTACTAAAGTCCGTTGTCTATGGTCTCGCTTGTCTGTGGCTCAACTTGAAACATTAATCTACAAAGCACTTTAAAAACACTGGTTTGGTAGTTGTCTCATCTACTCTCGGTTTTCTATGGTCTTGCTAGTCTATGGTATTGTCTGTGGCTCAATTACAAACACATATAATCTAAAAAGTCCTTTAAAACACAGTTTTTGTGGTTGTATAGTATGTCTCTTCTTTTGTATAGTCTTCTCTTGGTTGTCTATGGTGTCTCTAGTCTATGGTGTTGTCTGTGGCTCAATTTGAATCACTTTACCTAAACTTCTTAAAACAAACACGTATAATCTACAAAGTCCTTTAAAAACACAGTTTTTGTGGTTGTATAGTCTTCTCTCGGTTGTCTATGGTGTCGCTTGTCTATGTGAATCAATTTGAATCACTCAACTCGCTACTCTTTAAAAACACAGATTTTAGTCTTCTTTCCGTTGTTTATGGTTGTATCGTCTATGGTGTCGTCTGTGGCTCAATTACAAACATGTTTAATCTAAAAAGCTCTTTTTAAACAGTTTTTGTGGTACTATAGTCTTCTGTCCATTGTCTATGGTGGTTGTCTGTGGCTCAATTACAAACACGCATAATCTACAAAGTCCTTTAAAAACACAGTTTTTGTGGTTGTATAGTCTTCTCTCGTTTGTCTATGGTGTTGTCTGTGGCTTAATTACAAACACGTATAATCTACATAGCCCATTTTAAACAGTTTTTGTGGTACTTTAGTCTTGTCTATGGTGATTGTCTGTGGCTCAATTTGAATCACTTATTTACCTAAACTCTTTAAACACAGATTTTAGTCTTCTGGTTTTGTTGTATAGTCTTCTTGTGTTGTTGTATCGTCTACACTCGGTTGTCTATGGTGTCGCTAGTCTATGGTGCTTGTCTGTGGCTCTGCGCGGTCATGTCTCAGGGTTGCGTGTCCCGGTGCTCGGCGGCGTCTCCACGCGGCGCCTCCGCTGCGGGTATCGCGCACTTGCCGACGAAGATTTCTACCTCCTGTGGGTTAAACGTACAATTTTATTATATGGGACCTTACCTATAAAAAGTTACACGCGTTGAACGGTAGTTCCAACATTTCCAAGTGAGGTTTAGTTTAAAACGTCACTTTAAACGTGTGATCAACGCGCGCGTAATTTTGATTAGTAAGGGTAAATAAATAACCCTAACAAACATAGCAAAAAATGATATTTCGGGCCCTTTTAAACTGTCAATACTAGCTTCCTGAACAGCTTCAGTTGCGATCTTTTGTGAGGTTACAAAATGCACGTTTTTTAATAACATGGTGTTTAACTTAATATCGCCATTTTGTTAAATATGCCTTTACGTAATGACCACAAAATGGCTGCGTTCATTTAGACCGACTGCAGACCGTAGAACACTGACTATAATGCAAAATTTATTTAAGTATTCCGTATTCACATTAAATTAAAAAATTAAAATTCATAAAATTCATTTATTTTTGCAAATAGGCTTTTAGAAAGCACTTTTACACGTCCAATATTAACCCTACCACTGCTTCGGGACAATAAATGGGCAAACGATGCTTGCTTAAGTGAAGCAGCACATAAATAAATTGAACGCACAGCCTTGAATAGAGCTCTGCGATTGGTTTGTGTGTCACACTGTGCATCCACGCGCACTGTGAGACCTCAGAGTAATGTTTGTGAATACGGGCGTAATTCATTACCTCGCTAAAAATAGATGTATTATATTACCTGACTACCCTCAATGCCCATGTCTTGATCTTGCTCGCGGCTGCAGGCAGCAGCAGTACGGGCTGCCAATTGTCTTTCACGAGCCACGCGCCTGCGAACAAACATTTAGTTTAGTTATTGTAGTTAAAGTATCAAGACTGGTATCAGAAAACAGTCGGATAATCTATTAAACGAATGACAATTTGGTCTGTCTTTGTTTATACAATAATAATAAGCAACGCCTTCACTGGGCGTCACATGTACAATATTATGTTCTTGTCAACCCTTACCCATGTGACATGCAATAAATAATTTGAATTTAATCAGGGGGTTCAGAGTCACTTGATGCCTAGGGTATCAGTGGATTAGTGTCCACCTAGCTTGATCCCCGAGAAAACTCAAAAAACTCATTTATTTCTGCAAATAGGCTTTAAAAAAGCACTTTTACACGTCCCAGTATTAACCCTACCACTGCTTCAGGACAATAAATGGGCCAGTGGATCAGGCTTTCATCCGCTCACTCAATATCCAGGGGTCATGGTCCACCTCTATGGATTTCCATGGATCAAGCTACCTTCACTGTGATCCCCGACGGATCAGGGCTCTCCTAGAGTAACCGGGAGAACAATAAAGCTGATACCCGGGGATCATAGAAGTAGGCGATCAGGGATCCTCCCACTGGATCTCAGAGGGATCATAGAAACAAATAGCAAACCAACCGTCGGTGTTCCAGCATGGCCTTCCGATCAGCTTCGTCCGATCAGGCGTGGACGGCGGTGTCTACCTCACTAGATCCTTTAGGGATCAAGGTGTCTACGTTTCGATCCCCAGGGGATCAGGGTTCCTCTCACTGAATCCCCGGGGGATCAAGGTACCTCTCACCGAATCCAGGAGGATCAAGGTTCCTTTTTACTCGATCCCCAGGTGATTATGCTTCCACTTACTTATTCCCCAGGGATCATGATAGGTACTACTCATTCGATACCCGGGTATCAAGTTTCCCCTGGGGATCATGGTTCACCTCAGTGGGTCCCTAGGGGATCAGGGATCAGAGTTAATTCACCATAATCCCAAGGGGATCATGATAATCCTTTTTCAATCCCTCGAGAATCAAAGATCCCTTTACTCAATCCTGGGGATCTACTAAGTTGATCCCCTGAGATCATAGAAACAGGGGATCATGGCTCCGCTCACTAGATCGCTTGTGGATCAAGATATCTTTACTGTGACCGCCTGGGGATCAAGTTATTTGATCCCCGGCGACCATAGAAATGTCAACAAACCTCCTGTGTTCCAGCATGGCCTTCCTATCAGCCTCCCGTTTTTCTGCCGCTAAGCGCGCCTTTTCATTCTTGAGTGCAGGCGTGGCGCGTGCCCGAGCACGTGGCGTGCTGGATGACGGCGTGGACGGCGGCTTAGGGGGCGGGGATACCCGGGAAAACAGAGGAGACTGCTTCACTAGATGCCCTGGGGATCAAGGTTCTCCTCACTGGATGGGGACCTTAATCCCCTTACTCGATCCCCGGTGCTCAAGGTCTTATTTCACTCGATCCCCGGAGGACCATGATCCCCCTAGCTCGATCCCCGGGGATCATGCTCCCCACCTTTTGATCCCCGGAGATCTAGTTTCCCCTGGGGATTATGGTCCACCTCAGTGGGTTCCTAGATCAGAGTAAATTCACCATGATCCCCAGAGTATCCTGACAATCCTCTTTCGATCCCTCGAGAATCAAAGATCCCTTTACTCAATCTTGGGGATCTAGTAAGTTGATTCCCGAGGGTCATAGAAATAAGGGATTGAGGCTGACCTCGCTCAATCCCCTGTGGTTCAATGTTCACTTCACTGAATCCCCTGGGGATCAAGTTGATCCCCTGATTATAGAAACTTGATTTATGGCCCCACGCACTAGATAATTCGACTATCAGGGTTCTCCTAACTGAAACCCTGGGGATTATAGTGTCTCTCCCTCTATAACCATCTATCTCACCTCCTGTGCTCCAGCATGGCCTTCCTATCAGCCTTCCGTTTCTCCGGTGGTGAGCCTTGATCCCCGTGTAATCAGCATCCACCTTAGTGGATCCCCCGGGATCAAGGCTCACCTTTCTAAATCCCCCGAAGACCGCAGTATTTTTACTGTGATCCCTGAGAATCAATTAAGCTACCTTTGATGTTATTTAGCTCACCTCCTGTGTTCCAGCATGGCCTTCCTATCAGCTTCCCGTTTCTCTGCCGCTAAACGCGCCTTTTCATTCTTGAGTGCAGGCGTGGCGCGTGCCCGAGCACGTGGCGTGCTGGATGACGGCGTGGACGGCGGCTTAGGGGTCGGGGATGACACCTGGAAACATACATCATCATCATCAAGTTATTTAGTCAATAATGCAACAGCACAAACGACGGGCAGTCTCTAATTTGCAGGATTTGGTTTCTACCTAACTTGAACGCCAGGGGTTCAAGGTCTATCTCAATCAATGGTGCCCTGGGGATCAAGGTTTTTTCATTGTGATTCTCCAGGATCATGTATGTTGACACACCTTCATCTAAGCTCAAGTGGCAGTGCACAGGGCACATAGCTCGTAGAGTTAAGGAAGGAAAAGGAACATTTAATGGAGGCTACTGACACACCACTCTTGTGTTCCAGTTTTGGTCTTCGTTTGCAATAATATCTTGGGGATCAGATTCCACCTAAATCAAACCCCAAGGGATCATAGTCTCCTTCGGGGTATCATGGTCCTACTCACTCGATCCCCAGGGGATCAAGGTTCATCTCAATGGGACCCCGGAAATCGAGGTGTTTTTATTGTGATTCCCTAGTAGATCAAGTAAGTTGATCCCCCAAGAGGCAGTGCACAGGACACTCGTAGAGCTGATGGCTTTTGGAGCAGAAAAGTTATACACTCGACAGCAAATAAATCGCACCACCCGCGACAAGCATTTTCAAACGTATGCATCCCTACTCCCCACCAATATTGGCACCATTTAAAATCCTAGTTCTAAACTTCATTTTATTAAAGGAAAGGTTTTTACCCCAAAAATGTGTCTTTACAAGGATCCAGAGTCACTTCTTCAAAAAATAGGTAGCTACGCTATAGCCATTTTTTATGACTATAAAACTGTTAAGTTGGGATTAATCGCTATCCATCTGTTAAAGAGGACACGTGTGATCATTATTTGGTTTTATAACCATAAAATTTGGTCTTATTGATCCCAGAGGTGAGCCCAAAGTGAGGTCTTTTTTCAAGTCACATTTATGGTATATGTTAATAATTTATTAAGAAATTAAATGTGTTTTTCTTTAAGGATATTTATTGGGCTTTCAAATAACACCAATATTGTTGGGGCACCATTATTGTGTCAAAAGAAAATCTTTAAAGTTCGCGTCGCGGGTGGTGCGATTTATTTGCTGTCGAGTGTAGATTGACGACCATTGACCGGACGTAGTGTGAGCAGGCCTCTAACTAGCTGGACCGAAGAGTTAGTGAAGGTCGGAGAAACTCGTAGAAATCCTTGGGGGAGGCCTTTGTCCAGCAGTGGACGTCCTATGGCTGAAATGATGATGATGATAGTTCATACCTCTTGCCAGTTATTGGCCTTCAGCTGGGCGATGTGTTCGTACAACGCGTCCACGTTCCTCACTTGCAGACAGACCATGTCCCAGAAGCCTTGCAGGTCCTCCAGGGTGGTCGGAAAGGGTTCGTCGAGACGCTCGTTTATGTTGTTGTAGCATAGACCTGGGAAATTATTAAAGTTGATTTAATAATTGTATGGTGATGATAACCTACGTTGAAATCGTGAAAAAAGTGGACGACTTTTGTTTTTTTTATGCATAACAAGGCAGGTATTTGACCACAATCGCACCTGATGTTAAGTGGGATGCAGTCTAGGATGATAATTAAAGAAATACGGCTTGGGTCATATTTAACCAGAAACTTGGTACAATGTAACTTGATTTCAATGCTGTAGAGATTCTGGTTGCACAGGAGTTGCAGCAGAATGGCCTAGTAAATTGATTACAGGTTATTTTTTTATGGTGACGTTACTGGGATGACGTACGGCATACGGAGCCGAAAATCTTCGTGTTCCTGTATTTTTGGACACACACAACTGCATATCTTTTTCGTAAAAACACACTCGAAGTTTTAAGCCAGCGTCTTTTCAACAATGCAGGGTATGCCACCCTTAAACATTTGTTGCTGACTGTACCATTTAATTAAATACACAAGTCATTTACTTTCTGCAAATAGGCTTTTATTAAGCGCTTTTACACGTCCCAGTACTATCTATTAACATAGCGGGTAGTGTATAATAATGGCTTTGCCTGCAAACGCTGGCGCGCGTGCGTGTGTGATAGTATGTGAGCAACAAATATCTATCTACCTTCAAACTGCTGCATTTTCTGCGTGGCCAGAAGTCTTGCTTTGCCCGACGCGGCTCTCAGCAAGCCCAGGATTTCTTCACTTACTTCTTGATCCTGGAATAAAAATATATAAACAAATTATACTTTTATGTAAAGAAAAACATTTCGATCCGAGGATTGACTGTAGGGATTTTTATTTTAAAACTAGCTTTCCGCCCGCGGCTTCGCCAGCGTGGAATTTTGTCTGTCACAGAAAAACTTTATCGCGCGCGTCCCTGTTTCAAAAACCTGGATAAAAACTATCCTATGTCCTTTCCCGGGACCCAAACTATCTCTATGCCAAATTTCATCAAAATCGGTTCAGTGGTTTAGGCGTGAAAGAGAGACAGACAGACAGACAGAGTTACTTTCGCATTTATAATATTAGTATAGATTAAAAAGGAAACCCTGGATACGAATGTCAAACATCAGTGAGACACTGGATGATTTTTCTTTACAAGTCTGTCTGGTCAGTTGAAGAAAACGAGAGATTGTTCATAACCTTAAAGTTTAATTTATTTTCTGTAAGATAGTTGGGCCCGATTCTAATTTGTATGAAGAATCGGCCGATGCAAGCGCACTTTCATACATTTCCATACTGATTAACAGCCCGACTCAACTATCGGCCAACTAAAAGTCGGTGGTCTGCGCCTAGACTAAAAACCACTTTTTACACTGCCCAATAAAAAAAAAACCTTCTAAAGCCCGGTCCGTGAGCACGTAGAATTTTGTCCAATGACCCCTAGCTACCCATCCTTATCGCTCGCGCGTAATTATATTGCTGTCGCGACTGTGCGACGGGCCGGGCGGCCGCAGTGAGTGTGCGAGCGCGACAGCAACATAATTACGCGCAAGCGATAAGGGTGGGTAGCTTGGGGTCATTGGACAAAATTCTACGTGCTCACAGACCAGGCTTTACACAATAACAGTCAATAGATTATACTATTGATCTACTGAAAGCGACTTTTGCTATACTATAGACGCACATGTGACCCACTACGTCCCAAGCAATGTAAAGTGTCATTCAATACCCGCACTGTATCTCTGGGTATGCTAATAATTCTATTGAACAAGCAAATAAATTTTTCATGAGGCTATATCTTGTTCACAATTTGTACAGTCAGGTACGTAATATTCTTGTTAAGTTGAATTGTCGACCATGTGTTATTTTTTCTTATAATAGCGGGGAGGGGGTCAAAAACTAGCGAAAATAGTGTTACGTAATAAATGAAAGGCCCCATGGACAAGGCAGGTATTTGACCGCAATCGCACCTGGTGTTAAGTGAGATGCAGTTTAGGATGGTATATCTTCCCTGTAAGTGCCTATTCACTCGCCTTGAAAAGGCCCGGATTATAGTGTTCGGGATAAGCAGCTGGCAGTGAATTCCAGTCCCTAGCTGTTGCTGTGTGTAGCTGTCCTTTGATCACCCACGGATATGATGCCCTGGGTGATCAAAGTGGACTCCAATTAAATTATTATTTTGGTGTCCTTTGATCACCTACATAAAAATCACACCTCCTCTGAATAGACATGTCATGTCCAATCGTTGTAAGTACAAACATTTTCTTAATATAGACTTTTTTTTTTACAGCATGAAATATTTTTACAGCATGAAATATTTTAAAGCGTTACTTACCTGAACAATGTTTGTGCGTACATTAAGTATAAGAGGAAGTGTGATTTGTATGTAGGTGATCAAAGGACACTAAAATAATAATTTAACTGGGGTCCACTTTGATCACCCAGGGCATCGTATCCGTGGGTGATCAAAGGACACTAAATTGTCGCTGGAAGTGGACTTTGATCACCTGGGTCATCAAAGCCAGGTGATCAAAGTGGAATAGACCTATTATAAGAGTTCGAAAAGCTTAGTAGTTTGAGCTGGTAGATTTTTTTAAAGAAGTCCTGTTAACTCCTTGTGGCAAGCTAAATAATAAGCTTGTGCATCATATCGACTGGGTTCGAATCTCTGTTCCTCGGATCTCGATTCCATCAATCCGAAACCATTGGGCTATATGGTCGCTGTACACAACATATTCGCATTTTGATAACTTAAAGAAGAAGAGAGTGGAATTCGCTGCCTGCTGCTGTCTTTCCTGAACCCTATAATCCGGGACTTTTCCAGGCAAGAGTGAAAAGGCACTTACAGGGCAGATACCTAGACTGCATCTCACTTAACACCAGGTGCGATTGCGGTCAAATATCTGCCTTGTCTAACAATAAAAAAAGTACAATTAAGTATGTTTCTTATTTACAAAAACTTATTTGGAGCCGACTGTACCCCGCTAGTGACTTAGTATTCATCTGTGCCGTTGATCAAGTCTTTTACCATACATGGCTAATACAAAATGTATGAGACTTGGTCTGTGAATTAAATTGGATCAATCATGTTAAGCAATTATTCAATTCAAAAGCAAAAGTAACTAAAGTCCGTATGTTTGTATGTACTTCTGAATCATCATCATCATCATCATTTCAGCCACAGGACGTCCACTGTTGAACATAGGCCTAATGATTTTCACAATGGCCGGTTGGTGGCGGCCTGCATCCAGCGCCTTCCCGCTACTGCACTTCTGAATCATTAAAGCAATTTTGATATCTTTCAGAATCGGTCTGTCACAGAAAACCTTTATCATCTAAACCAGTTCATGGTTTAAGAGTGCAAGGTGACAGACAGTTACGAGACTATTCCCACCTCCCGTTCCCACCGCTGCAACTCCTGTGTAGCCAGGATCTACAGCTTGACCGCCAATAACCTAACCAGTGAAGGTCAAGTGTGTCCCGGGGGAAAGTTAACCGTCATTGGACCCGCAACGAAATTAATCAGAAGAACATAGGAGGAGTTCAGACAGTTACTTTTGCATTTCAAATATTACATATAGTCCAGTCAATGAATGCCTTAACGACGGTGTAGAGAGAAATCCGTGGAACACAATTTCTGACCTCGGGACTTTATTTAGCCTAGTTAGGTGGTGAACATAGCAAAAGTCCCCGCCCTTAGCCCTTGAGCCGGCGGGGAGAGGGGGGTTTAAAGGTACCACTTTTCGGTTTTTCGCTTAATCCTCGGAAACTATGCGTCCTAGTGACATGACTACTATGAACCAAAAAAAGCTTATTCAATTTGCTACAGATGAGACCGTCAAGTTTTTCTATATCTTGTATAGTTTTTGCGGCATCTGCTCTAGAAGGTCCGTAAAATTGGAAATTTTATTGTTGTCTTACATGTTCCTTTCAGGAGAAAATCGACTAAATCAACATTGAGCAAACACTATAGACATGCGGGAGCATGTTAAGCCTAGTTCCATGGAGGGGACTGCACCGTGCGTATATTTAGACGAACCAATTAGAGCCACTTTTGACTCCTCATCATTCAAAAACTACTGTGCATTAACACTTCAAATTTGGCTCATGTATTGAGACTTGCAAGATATACATCAGCTTCAAATTTCATAAATATACCTCAAACGGTTATTTAGGTATTGACGTTCAAAAATCGATATTTAGAGCACTAAAATCTATCTATCACATGTGAAATGTTAAAATTTACTGGTTTTTTATTTGTTCCTTCGTATTTACATAACTACCTTTCCGGATGCCAAATTTGAACCTTCGAGGTCATCTGGAAGTGGTTAGAATTTGGTCTATAGGTCAGACATGTAGATTTTTGGACGTCAATATCTAAAGAACCGTTTGAGGCATATTTATGAAATTTGAAACTGATGTATATCTTGCAAGTCTCAGCACATGAGCCAAATTTGAAGTGTTAATGCACAGTAGTTTTTGAGTGATGAGGAGTCAAAAGTGGCTCAAAGTGATTCGTCTAAATATACGCACGGTGTAGTCCCCTCACAGGAACTAGTTTTAACATGCTCCCGCATGTCTAGAATGATTGCTCAATGTTGATTTACTCGATTTTCTCTTGATGGGAACATGTAAGACAAAAATAAAATTTCCAATATTACAGACCTTCTAGAGCAGATGCCGCGAAAACTATACAAGATATACAAAAACTTGACGATCTCATCTGTAGCAAATTGAATAAGCTTTTTTTGGTTCATAGTAGTCATGTCACTAGGACGCATAGTTTCCGAGGATTAAGCGAAAAACCGAAAAGTGGCACCTTTAAACCCCCCTCTCCCCGCCGGCTCAAGGGCTAAGGGTGGGGACTTTTGCTATGTTCACCTCCTAACTATTCTAAATAAAGTCCTGCAGTCAGAAATTGTGTTCTACAGTTTTCCATCTATAATGCTTTATTGACTGGACTAATAGTAAGGAGGTACTGATGATAGTGAGGAAATACGTTGTACGGGCAAGCACGTACATTACGCCGCATGATCAATATTTTGACCTACTTTGTAAATACGCGTCAATTACTTTTTGTACAAATCACTTCAGTTCGTTCGCATACATCATACTATTAAGTCGCGCGTTCTCACCTTACCATCAAAATCCATAACTAGCGTATCAGTTTAGAATACAAGTTATTTTTACCTCACAAACACTTCTATCATTCCAAATCAACCCTATCAAATCATATATACGGCAACCCCGTACATACGTATAGCACGGAAGTACGGATGCTAGCAAATACCAAAAATTTACTCAGAACCAACAATCGTAGGAAGTTAATTGTTTTGCTTTTAGCGTTAATTGATAAGAGACAAGCGTAGATGTTATCAGCCGAGGCAATTAGTAATGATCTTGAAGCAGTCTTGGAGTCACTCTTGAAGACCGAGGCCGTTGAGACTAAACTTGGCATTGGACCTTGGATGGTCTATTTAAGAGGTAGTCTTATAATAATAAACGAGCTTTATATAATATACATATCCTTGGACATGTTACACTGCGCCTATAGTCCCAAACTAAGCAAAGCTTGTACTATGGGTACTAGACGGACGACCGCTATAAACATACTTAAATACTTTTTTTTTGGGTAGCGCATTTTCTTACATAACTTTTCAATTCCTATCATTGGAGGTCCGAAAATATTTCTCATACAATTTGATACCATAATGATCATTCTTCATAAAAAATTTAAAACCTACATATTTAAAAACATAATCATTGATATTCATAATATCACTAATCATACACTTCGTTTTTACTAATATTTGTTTTCATATATTTTTCTATACTAATGATCGAAACTCATAATCATTCGAATAAATAACTATAATATTCATAAATGTGATGTATCCTAATATTTGTTTTCATAAATTTATTACTCATAAGTGTATGTATTTATCCATATTATTGAAAATCATGATGTCTATATTAGTATTAAATCGTATTTTAACATGAAATTAATTTGAAATGGTCCAAACAGGCAATATTTTGTGCCACAAAACTAACGTGACAGAAACGAATCGCTGCAAAACCGACTCCACGTAGTCTTGTCTGCCCTACCCCTAGAGTGTAATTTAAAAGCCGGAGGCGCGGAGGGAGGGCAGCCCTCGCCCGCTGTAACGAGGCTCAGGCGCCCGGGTGAGCTGGAGCGGCTGAGGCTGGTCGCCGAGGCGCCGAAGGCGCCGATGGCGATCCAAAAAGCCGAAGCTGCGGAAGCAAGCGTGGGCGCCTGAGCCTCGTTACGCAAGGGCGGAAGGGCTGCACATCCCGCAGCGCCGGAGACGAGGAGATACCAATGCATGCTGCATGCTTGCTTTCATGCTGCATGCTCTGCATGGTTATCTACTCTATTAAATTATATATGTTTTTTTAAAGATACGAGTATGTCTGTTATAAAGTAAATTATTCTGAACAACAACATTATGAGTTGAAGTATGTTCTTAGTAACAACATTATTAATTAAAACAATATGATCAATGAATGTTATGAAGAAAAAAGATCTGAAAATAAAAATTATGTATTTAAATGGTTCTTGGTAGTAACATTATTGATAAAAAAATTATGATTACTAACTGTTATGAGCTCCGATGGTAGTAATAAAAATGTATGAATAAAAAAAGTATGAAAAATAAAATTATGAAGAGAGATTATTATGAACACAAATCGGTAGTAAGACAAAGAATAGGATTTAGAATTTTATGTGAGCCAATATAGAACCTTTTTTTTGTAAATTATTATACATAGAACACACACCCGTCACAAAAATTTGAATTCATCATTTCAATTTCTGCCCAGCCGGAAATCGAACCCGGGACCTCTCGGCATCTAAACCACTACACCAAACGGATCCTTGTGGATATCATGTCGTAAGAGGCGACGGAAGAAATATGCGAACATCAGGCCTCCCCAAGCCATTTGACCAGCGGAGGGAGTGTAGGCCCTAATCATTCATTTGGCTCTAATAAATAGGAAATGGTCATATTCCTGCAGTGGAAACTAAATATCTTGACGATGATAGGATGATGAATTGCTGATAGCTGCCTCTAGCCTTCATTATGAAATCTTAGTTCTTTTTGACTAATCTCTAAAAATACCTAAGATTAATGATATGTTGTTTAAATTTTTATTCAAATTAGCATGGGCGTGTATAATTTACGTCATGCTTAGTTAATTCCAAAGTATACACGCTTGTACAGTCAGTATCAAATAGTTCGTGACACCCAAAGTGGCCAAAAAGTTGAGAACACAACCTTATTCCCATTATAACAAAGACGTGATGCGAACTTTTTGGCTACTTCGGGTGTCACGAAGTATTTGACGCTGACTGTATCTTGTTTATTAAATATCTTCGCCCGCGTGGAATATTGTCTGTCTGTCACAGAAAAACTTTATCGCACGCGTCCCTGTTTCAAAAAGCGGGATAAAAACTATCCTATGTCCTTTCCCGGGACTCAAACTATCTCCCTGCCAAATTTCATCAAAATCGCTTCAGTGGTTTAGGCATGAAAGCGAGACAGACAGACAGAGTTACTTTCGCATTTATAATATTAGCATAGAAGTATAGATTTGAGGAAGGGTCAAAGTTAATGGAGATTTTTATCAACAGTAATTAACAATTGCAATGATCTTAGTTCAGTTTGGCCTTGAGTCCTTCCCCAACTAACTACATTGGTTTTCTTTGGTCCATTGTTTGGTGAGACAATAGGCGGCCGAAGACGTATTTAGGTGTGGTAGCACAATGGAAGGTAGAATAGGTTTAGCTACTTATGAATGTCCTGCCTATAAGAAATGTATTGAGATTTGAGATCCAGGGGAAACATGTTTTTATCCCGGTTTTTGGAAGGGAACACGCACGAGATATATTCACTTTTTGACATTGTGACAGATCTAAATATACGCGTGCGGAGCGGCGAGCAAAAGATAGTAAGAAATACATTTCTATCTTTCGGAAAGCAGTAAGTAATGAGACACCACAACGAGGTTGTAACTGTCAACTCAAGACAGAAGATTCTGCTGAACGCGAAGCAAATATCATCCCCAATGAGAATATTTCTTTAGAATGCCAAGAAAACATTTTATGGAGCTTAATAAGCTCTCTTACATTCGATCGTAGTGTTAAAGCCTAAGGTTATTCTCAACAAAATTAGACACAAGCCAAATTAAGACTGTCAAATCCTTTTGAAGGATCAAAGTATTGATGGTTTCTAGGGATATTTTGTGAGATTTAAAAGCTGTTTAAAGTACTCCTTTATGTTCAGATTCGATTAGGACCAATCAGATCATTTGATTATCAATTACATTAATACGAAATAACACTTAGTTCTACCGACTACAAGATAAAGAATTTTAAAAATTTTAGTTATATTCTCACCTGTAAATTCTCCAACTCCTTCTCAGCAGTGGCGGCTAACGCGATCAGTCTTTCCGTCTCTTTCTTCTCCACATCCAAAAAGTAATGTCCGTCTTTCACTACCTCCTTCACACCATTCCCCATCCCGTTCACACTCACTGGTTCGTCTTTAACATCGTCCAATTTTATCACAGATACACCGTTTGTCACTGTCACTACTCGCGACTCTTCAGTCTTTTGGGGGCTGGGAATGTCCTCGGACTTCTGGGGCGACAGTTCTGCTTTCAAACTCTTCTTTGGCGATAGGATCGGCAGCTGTGCGCGGAACTCTGGCCTCAGATGCCTGAGGACTGGTAGGGATACACTGGAATCCATCTCTCCATTTGGACTAGAATAGTAATTTTCACTCTCTAAGCTATTTGATTTCTTGGGCGTCACGAATCTGTCAGGACAGTTCATGGACTTCTCCGTCAACACTTTTGGGTCGTCGTCGTCGCTCTGACTTCGCAGCTTATGCCTCTTCTGGTTGAAGAACCCTTGAGCCAACGCCCCTGGTCCGTACAGACGTTCCACTCTTTGTTGAATGAAACTCTTCATGGGACTGGTCAATTTCTCCCCATTTTCTTTCGTGATTTCCACGCGTTTTGAGACGCCGTTTGAAGATATTGTATAGGATTCCGAGCTGAATCTTGATTCCTTCCCATTTGTTACGGTTTTCCTGAAGTTCGTTTCTGAATAGCTGGATTTAAAGGTGAGCTCTTTAGTGTTATCGACCTCGTCTTTTTGATGGAGCATGGAAGCTGCAAAATTCTTGCTCTCGCTCGATATGTAAGGTCGACTCGTCGTCGTCATGTTGGCTCCGAGGAAATCGTTCTTCAACTGTTTGTTTTCCGCTGCCATGTACACATGTAGTGGTGACGTCGCCAAGTATGGATCCGTATGCGCCTTGACAGGCGCTTTCGCTGTCAAATCCGCTCGTGTATCATGGGGGCCGAAGGTTGGAACAAGCAGTTTGTTAGCGCTAACCGGCACGGGTACCAGAAGGGAGTTATTTTCGGTTTTGTATTGATATGTGTGTGTGATAGGTCTTATTGGGGAAGCTTCGCGACTTTTATTGATGTCCTGGCGAAGTTTGGAGTCGTATGTAGTTAAGTTCGTGTAACCATTGACAGAACACGCTAGGTTTAGATAGCTGGGTTTCTTGTGGGGGATATCGTCTCGTTTTTTATGGTGTCCCCTAGACCGATGGCTGCCGGCGTCTATGTGAACTTTGGGAGGGGGTTTGAGGAGGTGTTCAGATTTTCTGGGGGTTGGAGTGGGGTCGTCAGGCGTGCGGACAGGGGTGATAGTGGGCGTGGGATGCTGGGCGATGGGGGGCTGGAGGTTAGACGCTGCTCTCTCCTGGAACCGGGAGTTGAAGTCCCGGATTCGGCTGGTGGTCGACGAGGGCGTCAAGAGATTCAAACTTCCAGATGTGGTATCTGAAAAGAGATATTTTCAATAAGTTTACATTTAATAATCAAACCTTCACTGGTCGGGTTTCTATTGGCGGTCAAGCTGTAGATCCTGGCTACACAGGAGTTGCAGCGGTGGGAACAAGAGGCGGGAATAGTCCCGAACTTAATAAATGCTGTACTAAACATGGGATGCAATGAAAATCAAACTTGTTGTTCAAAATATGGGAAATACTATGCTTTTGCTTTAAAAAACCCCAGTACTGTCAATAGTTAAATTGCATTGACCTTTTAAGAAATTACTTTAGTGAGCCAAAAGCTATGTCAGTATTAAAACGGGTGTTAATTTATGTCACATGAATTAATTAAATAATTTTATTTTTGGTTATTTGGGAAAGTAATAAAACTATAAAAATAAAATGTTTATCACTTCGAAATAAAATTAAAAATTACATTTTCGTAAATACTTTTCCTGATATAAACTACCAACAGTACCAACCTAAGAAATTGAAATTAAATAATTATTTATACCATAATATTGGCTACTTTCTTTACGTTTTCCTATTTGACTAGCAGTGTTAAACACTAACCTTAGTTAAGTTTTCAGTTATGCAGATTAAAGTAACAGTTAATGTAAAGAAGATCTTAGCATGAAAAGTAAAAACTAAAATAGTTATAGCCTGACCAGGAACATAAAAACCCTCGCCATGTTGCGGAAAACTAATGGTACTAATTTCTTTTAATGGCAACAGTAACTGAAAACTTCATTGACATGTCACCTTGCATGTCAGTCTATTGCTGTCAAAGTGTAAACAAAGTTTATTTTAAATGTGCGCAATTGGTTTTATGAATTATATTGCTAAAATATTTTTATAGTCGTGAAAGAAAAGTGGTTCACAATGTGTTAAAGTATTTGTCGAAGAGAAATACTAAGGGTTTGGACAATATTTTCATTGAATAATGTTTCCGACAAAAGTTGTCAAATTGACTGACATGTTTATAGTATAGTATAGTACAGTCCACTATGAAAATTAGCTGTGGTTTGTTTCAACTACCTATTTTAAAATTTTTTGTCACTTTCTAAGTGTTGAATTTTATGGGATTGGGAAAGAAGTACCGAGTTTGAAGCGTTCATGAGCAGACATTGCAGTTGAATATTCAAGTTCTGAATTTGATTATTGATGAATAATAAAATAAATTCTACTAGCTCGATTGATGGTTTCATTTAATTTATTTAAATCAGGTTACCTATAATAATATTTTTTTCGTTAATTTATGAAAATATCAAATTAGCCCGTAATCCTGAATCCTGATACATAAAGTTAGCCTATTAATTTAACACAGGTACGACTGTACTCAGTGTTGCACTATCAAATGCAATTGACGCGCCTCTATGCCAGGGTTTTTATGTTCCTGGTCAGGCTATACACTATGTTTTATCAAATCAAAGTAAATCACAGCATTATACAAACTTTCCCAAATAAAAATTATACTCACAACTCATAAACATAGTGAAATAATCGCACATCTTCGATCAACAAAACATTTTACATACACGATAATGCACACAAATTAGAAATTACTATTTTATGATTTTTAACAACGATCGAGCATGTTAATATCATAAGGTCGTTGTATCTTATCAACATTTGATAATAGGATACGTAACGTGATTTAGATTAGATTTTTTCGTTGTAAAGTACACAAAATACTGTGTAAATAGGCCTTTAGTACACTTGCATAGTGTAATAACATTATCTGTACATTTAATCAACATGTATCTCTAAGTGCACACTTTAATGTACCTATAATCATTTTATCTAGAATTTGAATTTTTGCAGAAAAATTACCCAAACTTTATTAAAATACCTACCTAATATCTTTGTAATCTTTTAGAAAGCCAAACTTTTAAATCTTTTGTGATATTAATCCAAAAATAAGTTTTTCAATTTTCTTTCATTGAAATAATGCAGGGTTTTAGTATAATAAACGAAACAAATCCCAAAATAATTTACGGATAAATAACAACAGTAAAGTTGATATAATAAATTATCTTGTAAAGAAAATAATTCAAGTTTGTCAAATAACTAATTTTATATTCGTACACTTTCATTTAAAAAGAAAAGAAACTACTTATTAATTTAACTGGCTGTCACTAAATAATTCGACTGTTAATGAGAAATTAGTTAAGCAAATAATAAGCAATTGCATGCAACCGTCTGACGAACAAACAGCCTTGTTTTTGTAAATAATTTACGTATAAACAATTGACAGCACAGACTGTAGTTGTGACTTTTGTTGGAAAATGGCTCTAATTACAGCTACATAAGATGTAACAAGGCTAAGCTCGATATGCTGTTCTAGGATGTGCAGTATTAAAATGTCTTATCTAGGCATTTTATCTACTTTAGACGGTAAGTCCACGTTAGTTGTATTACAGAAACTAATAATTAGCTACATCATAAGAAATGTTTGAAACCTGAACTGAACTGGCTGATATTTAATTAAATTATAATCTACACTAATATTATAAAGAGAAAAGATTTGATTGTTTGCCAATGCAAACTTTATTTTTGCAACTATTCAATAACAGGCTTTCAAACTGGACTGGACTGATTTAAAAATTCTTTCATCATTAGAATCCTAATTTCTGATGAACAGAGGTAGTACAAAACTATTAGAATTTGCTAGGTCAGTTAGGGGTCATTCCATGACAAATGTTACCGAGGGTGAAAAACTAAATATGTTCTTTTCGCATTAAATCTGATGAATTTTGAAAGTATACATTCCAAATTATAATGTGCACCAAAAAAAATCTGAGAGAAACAAGTAATTTTTAAGTTATTAGTCTTCAAAGTCTATACTTAAGTCAACTGCCTGAATGATCATTTTCTCTCTAATTATTAGTAATACGATTAAAAAAAAAACTATCAATCTGTGAAACGTTTTGCCACTATATGATTCGAGGGTATTTATCATAGTATTGGTAGATAACGTCATAGTCCCAAAAAAATTGATAATCATCAAGTTTTAAGTGTGTTTTCTTGTTACTTCGGCGATGTAACACCCGAAACAGAAAAACAGGTATTTGTTTTATTATTGTACCTTACACATGGATTAGGTTAACAATATTTGGTAAAAGTAAGGTCATGGTAGTAATGATTTCAAATACTAACTAATATCTGAGCATGATACTAATTTAGTATGTTTCTTTCATGATTAAAAACTGTAACACCCGAAACGTTTCGGGTATTACATTTTTATTTATGTGTCGATATTGTGTGCATATTGCTTGGAGAAGTGAAAAAGTATTACTGTGAGGGTCCTTTGACCTCCCACTAGCGCTGGAATCGGAAAAGGAGTCATATTTCTCAATTTAAGACTTTTTTGAAATGTCGACTTAACACTAAAATTAAGGTATTGCTAAAAAGGGTCGATGTTTGACATTTCCAATAAATATCGTAATTAGAAATTAAAGTAATGCTATTTCAAGCCAAAAACAATAGAAAAAGCTATATTCTGAGGAAAAATTAAACTTGAACTTTGTATATTTTTAAAAAAAAGCTGCTTCGTAATTTCAAACCAGAATTCGCTCTAATTGTGTTTATTTGTTGTACTTTTTATTTTGTAGTACCTAGATACTAATAAAACACCGATTTTATCGATAAAACGCGTTGAATTTTCGTACTCGTAACACCCGAAACAAAACCATTGTAACACCCGAAACAAAGAAAAAATTTATAAAAAAATAGTAAAACGTTTTATTTAACAGTGATTGTATGTTACATGGTTTGTAAATTTCATACTTTAGAAGTCCTGTAAGTTTTAGGTATGATTCCTTAAGAAAATTCGCTAAATTTCGAGTAAATGCAGCAACAGTCAGAACATTGAGGCAAAATCTCGTAACGCCCGAAACGCACACTTTTCGACTCATATTTTCGTTATCCTACATTCTAAGCTGTACAAACTTTATTATTTAAATAAAACAACTAAAAACGGACAGATTAAGGCACTAACATTATTAAAATACTATTTCAAAATACATGATATTGTTGAATATGTGTGTACGAACGTAACACCCGAAACGATGGAATGACCCTTAGTTAAAATATAAAAAGCGGTGTTATTAAGTAAAATACAAATTACCAACAAAGAAAAATAGCTACCTTGCCGCAAGCCAAGCAAGGTTTGCTAATGAATACCGATATTCAAAAGCCCGAACAATGTTAAACATTTTTCGACACAGAAAGATAAACAGAAGTCCTCAATGGTAGTAAGCCTTGAACCTTGACCTTCTAACAATAAATAATTTAATTTTACTGCCTTGAAGACGGACAGTATTCTAGACAGTTCTTAGCCTCAGTTGTTTAACCGTAACTATAATTAACCTGTGTTTTTGTATGAAACTTGACAGAATTTTGACGTTTGTTATAGTGTAAGACGTTGCAACCCAGGTTGTCTTAAAAAATAAGAAACCTGGAAGTTAAACCTGGTATTATTATGGAATCGATAAACATATTGAGTATTGAGTCAAATAAGATATTGGAGGTTAAAATTCTGTTGTTTAATTAAATATAAATTGTTACCAAGATTAGGCACTGATAGCTGAATGCGTTCAGATTGCCACACTTTCTGTACTGCACTCATATTATCTTATGATATAATCATTTATAGTTTGGTTTGATAAGATACATGAAATTGTTAAAAAATTAATGTGTTTTTCCTATAAAAATATAGAAAATAAAATCATAGCATTTAGTAATTTCAAATACTGATAATTGTTTGTTTAAAATTCCAATTTATTGTAGTTTTATGAGGTTATAATTGCTGTTTTTAATTATTTAGGATATTGCATAAAATGAGTAGGTATTTTAGCCTAACTACTGGCTGGTATTTAACTAAAATATCAGTACATTCTGAGCAGTACATAAAGAAAAAATACGCATTGCAGATATTGAAACAGAATGCTTGTAAATACGGGCTATAGTGTATCTGTGATTCATAACACAGAAGATTATGGCAAACTTAGCGTATTACTCATCTTATTAAGAAAGCTATTAGTAGAAACTAACTATAAAACACGCTGTAAATCCTTTCTAACTCCAGCAATTCGCCTGTCCGTTAGAAAATTACACGGCAAAGATTTTAAAGTTTCTAAAGATTGCAGGTAGAAAACACGGACCTCAACTTCAAAACTTAATTATCAACGTCATTTCGCAGCAATATAAAAAATGAAACTCACCAAACAATAGTGCATTAACTTAGACACAAAACACACAATAATTACAACGGCACAAATGCGGTTTTTCAATTAATTTTTCACTTCAAACAATTTTACACAAAATTTTATGACATCACTTCACAAAGGAGAAACGTCAAACTTTTTACTTTTTTTCAGCACCAAGACGTCGACGTCGAGCTGTGCGCGTGTATGCGGCCAGTCTGGGCCGTTCCGTTTCACGGTCACCGAGTTTCACGCAGTTGTGTTTATTAATTTATTCACAACACCGTTTATTTATCTTATATTTATTAGCACCGATTACGATTTTATTTTTTGATGTTTCAGATAGCGGCACCGCGTATCCATCTGTATTCTTCAACGAGTTGGCGACAATGACCGGACTTCAATAGAGTTGCGTGGGTTAAAACGAGGCCGGCGGAGTTTATTTCGTTTGTGACTTACATTTTGCAACCTGCATTGTTTGCGGCCTACATATTAGTATGTTAGATATGATTTATACGTGATTACTGTATGTGCAATAGTTCAACTTCTGTTTAACTAACGCGTATTAGATTTACGCAATTGAGGAAAATGGATGTCCTATCGATCCAAACCAAATAAACTAACCGGCATTGCTTGACTAATTAATTACAGATCGTAAAGGTCAAGAGAATACATAATATTAAGCTGATTAGTCATTCTTACACGAATGAAGTGGGACAAGGTTGAACAAAACACAATAATTTTTCAAATACGGAATTTTAGGTCAATAGTCAGACCAAACTTACTTTTATTATAGTGAATAAGGCTGCCACTTTTATCTAGAAACTATAAAATCCAAGTTCATCGTTTGTAAGCACGCACACAACTTTTTACATTGTACATTTGTACGTAATAAATATTATTTTGTTTACTTAGAGCTACATCGATTTTGAAAAAAGCCAACCTTTTTATTCTTCTGGTATTTTTGGCCCCTTTACGTTTTTTTTACAACAAAATTGGCATTCGCTTCTTCAAAGAAAGGGTGTTTCATCGAACTATACTGTGAAATCTCTAGTCAGTTTCAACACGTAATTTGGAATGTCACCGAAAGCATCTGTCCTGAACAGTTTTGGAGCTAAATAAAGACACGAATGTCTTCGAAAATCCGGAATGCAATCATCTCGACGAGAAACAGAAGGGAATGGTCAGTTAATCCGAGTTATTTGTGAGAGTTAAGTTACGGAATGCTTAAGCTTTGAGCTTTCTTCGTAAATGTTCTGATTACTACATTTTCAATCAGTGTTCAAATTTCAAATGAGTAAAAAAAGGTATTCTAATTTTGAAACGAATCTGAATATGTGTATTGAAAGCCGGGTCTCCAGCGCGTGTTTTGTCCTACACAATCTTTTCTTGTAGGCAATTTTGTTGAATGTTGACATTTTTTTGTTGATTGTGTAGGGAAAAAACACGCACTGAACGGCTACTTTGAGACGGTCCAAAACTATTTTAAATAGAAAAACATACATATACATAAACATCACAACCACATACACAAAGAGGAAATGTAAAGAAAACACAGAAATGAATGAAAATGATTAAGATATAATTTATTGTGATACGAAAACAATATGAAATAAAGTAACGAATCCACTCTCTTGGTACAAGAGAGTGAAGTCGTCAAAGAAAACAAAATGTAAATAATTTCAACGATATACAAAATAACATGCTAAATAATAGAAAGAAACGGTAGAAAAACACTGAAATCTGTCATTTACCTGAGAAGTCTGTGCTGGCGTCAACGTCCAAGGAACAACTGCCAATCGAATCCACCGATTTATCCATGACTTTTACAGTGAGCTCTTTAGCACCTTCTTTTAACAAATCCGTCTCTTTAACTTCAATTTCGTACACCCCAATGCTGTCTAAATCATTGTCCAGATTCCTCACATCATTAGATTTCGGAGAGACAGTAGAACTCGGCAGTTTAATGTCGGTTTCATCTGTGTTTATGGTCAGAATCGAATCGGGATTGTATGAAAATTCCCCGGACAAATTTTTGTCTAATATAAGAGTGCTTTGGCTTGTGAAGTTGCTGCGTATAGGCTCTATGTACTCCACGTCGTCATCATCAACGAATATGCCGTTGGAATGTCCGCTCGGGCCTTGTTGGGGCGTCGCGTCTTTAGGGACCGCGTCTATAACTGGCTGGGTCTTAATAAGGCTGCGATAGTAATGACTTTCGAGCTTTTCCAGCTGTCTTTTTGTGTCAGAAGACTGCTTCTTGCGCACTGAATCTATTATTATCGGGAGGTTTAGAAGATCCGGCGTCTTCTCCCTCTGATTCTCCCTTTTGAAAAGCGGTGAGTCATCGCTTTCTAGCTCGAAACGTTTGTACTTCGACGAGCAATAGTCATCGATTGACGACGTATCAGACTTTTTGGAATCGAAGAATGTGTCGAGGGAGAAAAAGGACTTTCGCTTTTTCTTAGGCTGGCTGGCTTTGTCAAAATTTGACTGCACGAACGGATCACCCGATTTGAAATTCTGCACGCAAATGTTGCTCGTATTCACGAGAGATTTCGGTCGAGATTCCTTTGGGAGACTTAGCGGGACTCTGTTGGTTTCTATTTTACGAGAATCTAGGCTGAGAGTTTTGCGGAACCTTTCATTGAGGTTCGCTAGTAAGAAATGTCTACGCTCAGTCGATTTTGGGGTGACGTTGTACGAACTCTGTTTGCTGCTAGAAGGCTGAGAATTTGGAATGTATTCTGTGTACTTGAATTCTATATCATTTTCAGAGTAGTCTTTCTTATCTTCCGTTTTACCGTACGGTTCTGATGGGCATAGAGAGGACTGCCTGTTTTCAGGTCTGTGAAACGAGAACGAGCCACGGTTTGACGAGTTGTGTTTTTTGTCACAAATGCAGTTGCCAACGCAGTTGAGTTTTATGCATCTCCGGTCTTCAGGCTCGAGGGAGACGTCGTGGTCTTTTGGAATGTATTTGTCTGGCTTATGCTTGTGAACTAATAGGTCTTGGCGGATTTTCTCCAGTCTCTCATCACCTTGGAGACCTCTGGTATACTTCGATTTAGGTGGTCTGAAGAACCTGATACTGCCTGTGGAGTGAGGGTCAGTAGATCTTCGTCTCACGAACGACGGGGAGTCAGATATTTTGTTGACCCCTAAAAGCAGAACCGGCGATTTCTTGTCCTCTTCGTCGGGGAGGTCGCTGCAAAAAAAAAAAAACAAACAGTTTATTTTTTTCATCTTGTACGAAAGGTCTGTGCAAAGGCGTTTGCGAATATGCAGAATTAATTTTCGTTTAAGCTGGCCATTTAGTCATTTGATTTAAGAGTAAAATAGTTATTTCTCGCAGCAATTTAACTCTGATTCAATCAAAATAGTTAATTATAATGATTTATAAGCTTGAATTTTATTCTTAGGAACCAATATTATAAATATACAATATTTACATTAATATTTAAAAAAGAACCAATACTCTAATATTTAATAAAGAAGCAATAAATCCCGTGAAGTGATAATTTTATAGAACCAATACTCGTTTAAAAGTACAATTAATTATCTTTAAGATGGATTGCTTGTTGTTACGAATTTAATTTTATATTAATTATAAGACATTTTAACGAGTACTGGTTCTGAGTAGTCTAAAACATGATTAGAAAAGAAACAAGCATTAAAACAAACAAAAGATACTCACACAACAACACACGAACACAGATAAGGATTAGAAATGAAAAGAAAACGAAATTAGATAGTTATAGCCTGACCAGGAACATAAAAACCCTGGCACAGAGGCGCTTCAATTGCATTTGATAGTGCAACACTGAGTACAGTCGTACATGTGTTAAATTAATAGGCTAAATTTATGTATCAGGATTCAGGATTACGGGCTAATTTGATATTTTCATAAATTAACGAAACATATTATTAAAGATAACCTGGTTTAAATAAATTAAATGAAACCATCAATCGAGCTACGGGACTATTCCCACCTCTCGTTCCCACCACTGCAACTCCTGTGTAGCCAGGATCTACAGCTTGACCGCCACAAAAACCCAACCAATGAAGGTCAAGTTTGTCCCGGGGGAAAGTTAAACTGTCATTGGACCCGCAACGAAATTAATCAGAAGAACATAGGAGGAGTTCGAAATTAAGGTTCGACTTCCCTCCATTGCAAAGCGGATGACAGGTGACAAACAAAGGTTTAAAACCTTTAAGAAAAAGATTATGCACCACGGACAATTAAACATGTCAGTCAATTTGACAACCTTTGTCGGAAACATTATTCAATGAAAATATTGTCCGAACCCTTAGTATTTCTCTTCGACAAATACATTAACACATCGTGAACCACTTTTCTTTCACGACTATAAAAATATTTTAGCAATTTAATTCACGAAATCAATTGCACACATTTAAAATAAAGTTTGTTTACACTTTGACAACAATAGACTGACATGCATGGTGACATGTCAATGAAGTTTTCAGTTACTGTTGCCATTAAAAGAAATTAGTACCATTAGTTTTCCGCAACATGGCGAGGGTTTTTATGTTCCTGGTCAGGCTATACATAAACAAATTAAAACACCTAAAAAGTTATTAAATTAATGTAACGAACAACATTCGTAAATGTTTTTCAGAATTCGATGTTTAAACCTTGAACTTAAACGATTTAAAAAGAACATCCTAATCACGTCCTAATTTTTGCAAAATCCCTTTGGCTGCACGCCTTTGCATTTTCCCAAACGGAATATTAAACGAAACAAAAAATAAATGTTAGCAAAATTAAATTTCCTACCTACCACGCTGCCATTTAATCCATTGCCTAAACTGGCATGTGGTTGATTAATCTTTATTGACTTGAACTGTAACAACAACACAGATTGACACAGTAAGCCTACTGAGTTGGATAAATACAGAGAAAAGTCGCGTATTTTTTAAAAGGATTTGTAAGTTGAGGTACAGTAGTCTGAAGAACTAAAGAAATTTTTTCTTTAACATAGGGGATCAAATTGAAAAGATTTTACGTTTCCATACAAAGTAGATCTTCTACTTCAGTATTAAGTGCATTACTCGTACCACGACCATAAAACGGCACTCCTATCGCATTCCCAGTGGCCCTAGACACTTCCCTGTGCGATCTCAATAATAACTGGATTTCCTTTCCCATGATCCTAGTAGGTCTACTCTTTTTCTGATGTTGGGACCAAGAGGTATTAAGTAGGATAGTGTAGGTACACAGGTATTACACAGGTGTATCTGTATGTGAGTCTTGTTTGTAGGTTTTTTAGTACGGGACTATTCCCATCTCTCGTTCCCACAGCTGTAACTCCTGTGTAGCCAGGATTTACAGCTTGATCGCCAATAAAAACCCAACAAGTGAAGGCCATGTTTGTCCCGGGGGAAAGTTAAACTGTCATTGGACCCGCAACGAAATTAATCAGAAGAATAGCAGAATTCGAAGTTTTTAGAGTAGGATAGCAACCCTTCTCAACTAATTTCAATTGCGATTCAACAAAAACAAAATATTGCGTGTGCACGACTATAAAAAGGCACCAATGTGGCAAGGCAGTGGCAAGGGTGTGTCAGGCTGTACTATGAACGAGTTGAATGTTTCTTCCCTATTTTGTGGCATAAAACCTTTTCTATAAATAGGTAAATCTGGTCTATTCCACTTAAATCACCTGGCTTTGAATAGACCGTAATTCTAGATGAAGTTAACCATTAGGCACTATAACATAAGGAAATTATTACAATCTCATGCCTCCTAGACATGTGGCAAGACGTGACAGTTGTAGATCGAAAATCGAAATCGCTTCACGGAGCGAAGCATCTACAAAAAAAAAGCTGGAGCGAAGGGATTTCGAAATTTTAACTGTAACATTTTTACCACTTCCCTAGGGGCCCCCTTTCATAAAACCAATCAACATAGTTTAGATAATATCAGCAGGTTCAACATAAAAGAATCTGACAGAATATATTTCAATGCATAGGTAATTTTATTTAGAAGCTACTCATATCATATTGTTTATAATAGCTTTGCTTAGATTGTGATAGAGGTAAGTACATAATTCATGTGAATAAAACAATTTATTTATTATCAATTCAACACACTATGCTTATCCGTTAGCTAGTAATCATAGTACAAGCTTATCATAACTTACATCTTTACTAATTAATTATTGTTGGATTGGAAAAATTGACGTACTTATATGATCTTGTCTACTTATAATCTCCCACATTGACTTCCCACGAGAGCGTATCTACAGTATTTATAACCCTGTAACGGTCATATCGTTGGTTATACGGAAACGATGGCGTGACTACACTCATTAGGAGTCAGGATTGTATGAATATCAGGATCAAGGGCATCATGACAAGAAGGCAAGGAGATATTGAGGCGACCGAGAATATCCTATGGAGTCTACTGCATGGAATGATCTGACAAGCTTTTATTCTAGCTAATACAGCTATTATTTTTGAGCTATCAGTTGACACACCAAGTAGGAGGGCCACGAGTGTACCTACTAGCCTAGGTCCAGGGTGAAACGTAAGGAAAATATATAAAATTTTCAGGAGGACGCAGCTGACCTCTTTTTCCCTCCCTTTATCGCTCTGCATTACGTTCGCCAAACGGGTCGGTCTCTATTCGAGAATCGAGATCTCTTTTACTCCATCTTCAACTATAATATACGCAAATGATGTTGAATTACATTACATTGCATGCTTGCTTGGCAAGCCATTTATGTTCTGTAAATTGCTTTTATTACTTGTAATTCACACCTGAATTTAGTCAATTTGAGCCAGCTTTAGTCACAAAATCTCTTATACTTTTCTTCCAAAGTAGACAAATAAATCAGACATAGTAAAAGCTGGTAATACTAAACTTTCACTGTGACAACTTTCTTTAAAGGCACTTTCTTTCAATTTAAAAAGGAATTCCATGTAACCCCATCTCTCATTTGCGACCATCAATTAGCAGATCTATTTCAGACTAGATCCATTGTCTGCTGTTTCTAATACAGATACGTGCAGTAGACTTTCTTTGAGATTCTATTTGGTCCAATATGTAGTAATATGTTGAAGTCAACTTTACATTTAGGGACCTAAGTTGGTGCATTGATCAAATATTGGAAGCCAGTCTTCGTACAACATCAATCGTTATTCGATGATTTTTCTCCACACTGAAGATGTTGATGTAATTTTTTTTATGCATAACAAGGCAGATATTTGACCACAATCGCACCTGATGTTAAGTGGGATGCAGTCTAGGATGGTACATGCCCTGTAAGTGCCTATTCGCCGTACTCTCGTCTTGAAAAGGCCCGGATTATAGTCTTCGGGAAAGACAGCAGCAGGCAATGAATTCCAGTCCCTATATTCTGCTGTTCGCATTATAAAAGAGTCATCATCAATTTGGGATGATGATGAAACGCAATGGTAAGCCTCGCCATTCAGTGCACCGAAGTTCAAGGATCGCGGGAAGCATCTGGATACGGGACTATTCCCACCTCTCGTGCCCACCGCTGCAACTCTTGTGTAGCCAGGATCTGCAGCTTGACCGCCAACAAAAACCCAACCAGTGAAGGTCAAGTTTGTCCCGGGGGAAAGTTAAACTATAATTGGACTTGGAACGAAATTAATCAGAACAACATAGGAGGAGTTGGAAGTTAAGTTCGACGGAAGCACCTGGATGCGGGCAGCGGACCGGTCGTTATGGAAATCCTTGGAGCAGGCCTTTGTCCAGCGTTCTTTAGGATGATGACATTTTAATATGATGACGTAAATGCCAGGAATATTCGCTGACTAGCTTTCCGCCCGCGGCTTCGCCCGCGTGGAATTTTGTCTGTCACAGAAAAACTTTATCGCACGCGTCCCTGTTTCAAAACCCGGGTTAAAAACTATCCTTTCCCGGGACTCAAACTATCTCTATGCCAAATTTCATCAAAATCGGTTCAGTGGTTTAGGCGTGAAAGAGAGACAGACAGACAGACAGAGTTACTTTCGCATTTATAATAGTAGTATACAGGGTGTTAGGTAAATGGGTATATGAGCCGAGACCAGCCCATGTTAACATAGTCATATAAATACTATAGTGGTGTCAGAAAGTCTGGGAAAGGTACCATTATTGAGTAATCAGCTGATTCAGTTTTTGTCGCCAAATTGCGTCGTGACACCCCTGAAAATTAATAGTACGACAAACTAGCGTAGATAAAACAAATGACAGAATTCATTATAATTTTCTGCCTAAAAGTTTGTCTCTGAGAGGCAAAAACCTTAAGCAATCCCCCAGGAAAATCAGTCCATCTAAAAAGATTTAGCACAAGTCAAATACTCCCTTACCTTATTTGATTCGATTTGGATTTTGGATAAGTAAAAGTAAACAAAGTGGTCAAGAATTATTTTACTTCATTGACTGTAACTTACTTATTCAAATAAACTGAATAATCAGGACCGTTCATTGTGGACGTCATTCGGCTGAAATGTATGAAGGAACGAATCTTTAAACTTGATAACTTTGATTAAGGAAAATGAGAAATTGTAGGTAATCATCTAAATTTTATCATCGTAAATCACGATATTGTGTACTAAAAATACCTTAACTAAAAATAAGACACCATTGAAAAAAAAACCTTAGGCATTAAAGAAATGTGCCCAACGCACTGTTTAATCTTTGAAGGTCAACGAAAGGTCTTACAATGGAACCGGCACGTGTAGTGCGAGTGAGACGCAAGACGTATCGCACGGCGGCTTTCACTTGCAAGAAAGAGTCGGAAGATCATCGCGGCGCAGGGTAGCGAGAGTGAGACGCAAGACGTATCGCACGGCGGCTTTCACTTGCAAGAAAGAGTTGGAAGATCATCGCGGCGCAGGAGTAGGGAAGTGACATTGAAGGCAAAAAATCGATTAAGATTTTTCTCTTGTTCAATAATAAATCGTTGAAGGATTTTTTTTTGTACAAATAATAAATTCAGGTGCCATTAATTAATTTCCAATCATTAATGGAGACGACATGTGGTTGGGGTTAAGTTTTCATTTCATGATTGACTAATGAAGGTCAAGTCGTCTCTGGGGTCAAAGTGTCGTAATTACAGTGCCGTAATTACAATCTAGTTGGTCAGTAATCTTGCTGATTGTCTATCAATAGCCTATCGAAGGGCCACCCAATCACTCATACTATCGTTAGTAAAATATCATATTAATTATTTTCTAAGAAAAATAACAGCGTTTATCGCAAATTAAATTTAGCTAAAACATTTCCAAAAGCATGGCAGATTACGGTTTTCTTAATTTACCAAATAAAACTGTGTTGTTAGTTTTTTTTTTTCAATATCTTCTATCTGATTTAGACCAATCGATAGTATGAGCGATTTCAGGTAGGTAGGATCTATCAATTATTCGATAATTGATTTTAAGACATTCCTATTAATTAGTCAGATGGGTTTCAAACAATTTGATATTTCAATCGATTTTTTGTAATATCAATATCGATTACCGAATTTATGGAAAAAATAATGACCTCGCACTAGTTGCACCGCGCATGCGCCATGCGACCATGTTTATTTGTTTACATTATTATTTGATCAGTTTGTTGCGATGTTTTGATTTTCGACGTTCTGGATAATTAGATATTCAAATAGCTAAGTAATACAATGACATTATGGTGTTGAGTGGTGTTGGTGCAATAGGACTTTGTGTTTTCTTTAGTGTGATGAACGATTTATGTCCGGGAGACCTTCCGTTCCACGATACCTTGTGTCATAATGTTTTCGCGGGTGGGTGAATCGACACCACCATACCACCGAAGGGAGACCCGGAGATCCCGTTCTTGAAAATAGGATTTCACTACAAGTACCTACCTACCCGGTCACTTGAAAGCGTGGGAAGGTAAATAAGTGAGTGGATGGATGTGATAATGTGTTGCGATTCGTTTTGTGAATTAGAGTGAAGTGTTACCCCCTGAATATCTTAGATTGCTTGCAGAGTCAATAAAAAGAGGTAAGTGAATAATTGGTTCAAAAGTAATAATAAAAGTGGGCGGTGCCGACTCGCGTCAAAATTTGTGAATGAAATACCGTTTGACCACGTTTGACCTAGGAGGGAGTTGCGCGATCGTAGGGCTGTCCAAAAATTAAAATAATAATTATTTATTTAGTTTTGTATGGGAAAATATTATTTATTAAATATTACGATATCCACTTTCTGACACCACTATAGTATTTATATGAGTATGTTAACATGGGCTAGTCTCGGCTCATATACCCATTTACCTAACACCCTGTAGATAAGGTCTGGCCCAACAAACCAGTGTTTTGGGACTTACTGGGTCCATTTATTCTGTGATAGATCCATGTCTGTCCATCAACAGTCTACTTTAGCGTGCGATAGAGCAATTTGTCCATGTCTAACCAACGGCAACGGGACGCTAGTGTTGGGAACTTACAATGGGGAGACATCAACACGCATTGTCGAAATTAACGACAGCTGTATTAAAGTGCCACAAAAAGATTAAATTGTTTTCCAACTCCATCCAGTTCATCAAAAAATACCTTAGTGACTTATCTTCTATAATTAATATTCCTTTATTAATATGCTACTATAAGACAATAACTTAGCTAAGCACATTACAAGAAATGCAGCAGTGCCTGCTAACTTCTCTTCAACTTAGTAAAATTCTGTGTTTTTCTCCTAAAACCATAGGTTGATACATAACGATTTAGTCGAAGGTTTACACATATTTTACATAATACATATAATACCTATCTTATTGCAATATAATTATCATATCTTTATTGCAAGAAAAAAGTGTTACAATTTTGAGTGAATCTTCTGTCTTCCAAAATAGGCATTTGCCTGTACCTACCTAGTATGGACGACAGTGTCCTCCCCCAATAGACACAAGCAGTTTAACAGGTTAATAAACATAACATCTATTTACGTTATAATCGTACGTAATTTACGTTATTACGTAAAAATACTAGGTGGGGGGGACATAATCTATCGCAGCGCTCATGGTGGTCAAAAGTAGAAATAATGTTAGCTCTGTCATCAGATGTATCTGTCAATGGCAAAGCGATTCTACATAATACATTTTAATATCATTAATTAATCGCATGAAAAGGGTCCTACTGGGAACTTAAATAAAAGAGTGGACTGTATTTCGATAGGGCTGTTTTAATAGCCGTTTACAATTTGGAAATAACTAAACTATACAACGTGGTAGTACAAAAATGAGTCACAGTAGTTGTTGTGCACAGATGTTTGCCTTATGATGAGAGCGTGAATTATTGAACTCTGCCCTTGTTTTGTTCTTAATTCTTCTACATCTCGGACTTGTCCAGCCAATACCAACAACTTTCCTTTAAATACGGTTTGTGGTTGGAATTTGATANTGAGTTGTTAATTGCAATAAAACAGCACTCAAAAAGTTCCCAATGCTTTATGTTTGAACATTATACACATTATCATAATGCTTATTGTCAAAGTCGTAAAATTCAGATGTCTTTGCAAGAATTTCACTAATTTGCATTTTAAGTCAGCGCTGGTTTAACTGGCTCTTAAGATACAGAAATATCCCTAAATACTGAGAGATAAGGGCTGGCTAAATTGCAGACCTACTTTTAGAAAATAAGTAAGTAAGTACCTACTTAAACTTTACAAAACTGACAGTTGTTAATCAACTGTTATTTATTAACTACTAGCTTTCCGCCCGCGGCTTCGCCCGCGTGGAATTTTGTCTGTCACAGAAAAACAATATCGCGCGCGTATTTGCTCACCGTTTAGACCTACCCTGGACTACGACAAACATTTTAAAATCAAAATCAGCTCAATCGGCCCAGCCATTCTCGAGTTTTAATAAGACTAACGAACATCAATTCATTTTTATTTATACAGGGTGTTTGGTAAATGGGTATATGAGCCGACACTAGCCCATGTTAACATGGGCATATAAATGGTATGGTGAAGTCAGAAAATTGATATCTTAAATTTAATTATTTTAATTTTCATACAAATCGGATTTTATAAAATCTATTTTGTATGAAAATTTAAAAAAAATTAATGATGATATCAATTTTCTGACTTCACCATACCATTTATATGCCCATGTTAACATGGGCTAGTGTCGGCTCATATACCCATTTACCTAACACCCTGTATAAATAAAAATGAATTGATGTTCGTTAGTCTTATTAAAACTCGAGAATGGCTGGGCCGATTGAGCTGATTTTGATTTTAAAATGTTTGTCGTAGTCCAGGGTAGGTCTAAACGGTGAGCAAATACGCGCGCGATATTGTTTTTCTGTGACAGACAAAATTCCACGCGGGCGAAGCCGCGGGCGGAAAGCTAGTAGTTAATAAATAACAGTTGATTAACAACTGTCAGTTTTGTAAAGTTTAAGTAGGTACTTACTTACTTATTTTCTAAAAGTAGGTCTGCAATTTAGCCAGCCCTTATCTCTCAGTATTTAGGGATATTTCTGTATCTTAAGAGCCAGTTAAACCAGCGCTGACTTAAAATGCAAATTAGTGAAATTCTTGCAAAGACATCTGAATTTTACGACTTTGACAATAAGCATTATGATAATGTGTATAATGTTCAAACATAAAGCATTGGGAACTTTTTGAGTGCTGTTTTATTGCAATTAACAACTCAAATGAATTTGTCACCATCTTCAAAATTTTATCAATTAGGTACCTATATTTAACAATATCTTCAAATAAAAGACTTTGTATTTGAAGGTCACTCAAGGTGTAAATTAAAAAATCGTTCCCGTCCGGTTTACAATGTCAATAGTATATGTTGCTTGTGTAGGGGCCAGGGGACGCGATGACAAATGAAAAACTGCTTATTCCAAACTGCACTGTTTTTATTGCACACGAGTCACATGCTAAGTACACTGAGAGTGACAGACAAAAAAGGACTGACAAATTTTTGCACAATCGGTTCGCTCCTTCCCCTCCCCGCCGCCGTGCCCGCCCCCCCTCGCACGTGGCGCCGCAGGGCGGCGGGTAGCGGAACCAAACGAATTTAAATCTTAGGCGCGAATTAGTTTAAATTTTAGGCGCGTCGCTAACATCCCCCACCCTAGTGCTGTCACAGCACTCATCACTGAGGATGATAGGTGCTACGTTGGCCACCGACCGCCGTAACCTCCCGGTCGCAGTACGCACTTCGACCAGCCTGATGACCCCGTCCTTGCCCGGGAAGACATGTGTAACCACCCCCTTCGGCCAGGTGTTGCGCGTAGACTGGGGGTCTGCCAGAAAAACAAGGTCCCCGACCTTTACTGATGTCGTTTCATCCCGCCATTTCCTC
The DNA here is from genome assembly GCF_004193835.3 of Ostrinia furnacalis. Classification (NCBI taxonomy): domain Eukaryota; kingdom Metazoa; phylum Arthropoda; class Insecta; order Lepidoptera; family Crambidae; genus Ostrinia; species Ostrinia furnacalis. The sequence continues at coordinate 84,113 of NW_021134553.1, forward strand.
CGGGGGATGAGATCAGGCAGGATTTCCTTCACCCACCTCTGCCAGTACATGTCAGTCAGTCGTTGCGCCGTACGCCAAAGCTTGCGCAAGTGCAGGTCTGAGTTCTCGTACTTTCCTATGACAGGTAAGTTGGAAGACGTACCGAGAAGAAAATGGTTGGGGGTAAGCGACTCAACGTCCCCTGGTTCGACAGACACGTGCATCAGGGGGCGGCTGTTGACAATATTTTCCACCTCAGCCATCAGAGTGCTCAACACTTCCATTTTAATATCATTAATTAATCGCATGAAAAGGGTCCTACTGGGAACTTAAATAAAAGAGTGGACTGTATTTCGATAGGGCTGTTTTAATAGCCGTTTACAATTTGGAAATAACTAAACTATACAACGTGGTAGTACAAAAATGAGTCACAGTAGTTGTTGTGCACAGATGTTTGCCTTATGATGAGAGCGTGAATTATTGAACTCTGCCCTTGTTTTGTTCTTAATTCTTCTACATCTCGGACTTGTCCAGCCAATACCAACAACTTTCCTTTAAATACGGTTTGTGGTTGGAATTTGATATTGTAACTCTCACAAACCCGGTCTTCAAAACGATACTCATTTCGATCTGAAAACGATATTTAATTTATTACTAGCGATACAGAAACATTTAAATATATTTACTGTTATATAATGAAACCGTTAAAGTAGCTTTTTCTTTTTGTTTTACTGTAAAACTACAACTATAAATGAAGTAAACAAACCCTGACACAATCAAAATTAAACACACTTTTTGGACTTACCTCATTTGATTTGAATGACCAAAATGATTTCAAAACCTTTTTTCCACCCAAATCGTGGTATCACAACAATTTATTAGTTGAAAATATTTGTTATTTTTTCATTTCGATATTTTTTCACAAATATACGACCTAAATGTTGTGGGAGTCGCATCGTGTCAGCCACCGTACTGCGAGATTGGCCGCGAAGAGGCCGCTTATATTTATAACCTCCGGCCTAGAGGTCCGAGAGGCTGTCTCGCTCGCACACCCACCGCGGGAGCTCCGTGGATGTAACCTACGCGCGAGAGGACAGATATCGCTGTCCCGCCTCCTCTATGGTGCGCGCGCGGGAACGCACTGAAAGTTTTAATATTTTCATGTCGTGTGCGACAACCAATGTTTCTGTCTCCTTTCTGTGTACTATAAATATAGCGCATTTTGTAAATAAATAATCACTTCAAATCTGGACTCTGAGTTTCACTCATCTACCTGCACCTACCTTCTCCTCGACACACAGCTAGGCTCCATAATGTCAATGTGACAGAGCCCACAAAGTTGTGGACGCTAGTTGGCGCTGTAATCGTGCACGGAGCCAATAATAGGCACGTCGTCTATCGAAAATCGGCTGGCAACAATACATAAGTAAATAAGTCTGTCGCCATAACAACAATGTTAGCAGCATTGTTATGTTCCAGCAGTTAGTTAGAGGTAAGATAGCCAGTTCCTCTGTGGTTGAGGATTCTGGGTGAAGCTCGCTTCCACCTTAGACCTGATCATCACTTTCCATCAGATGAGATGCAGGCCAAGAGCTTCCTCGTTGTGGATAAAAAAATCATCTAATGCTCGTGCTTATCATACAAAATATTGCCCCCAGATGAATTCGAACTCTCTACTAAAGTTTTGCAATCCGATATGTGAATCATTTGTCCAGACAGTCGTTAAAGAGACACGCATTAGGTTTCTGTAACAGATCGAATGATAGAAATCGAATCTTTTCAGTAATAAAATCACCACGGTATGTAATGTATCGGAAGTGCACCCACGAGAGTTTTACGTAATCGATAAAAATCGTAACAATCGATTCCTTATTGGCTGTTATAATCGAGCGATTAGTTAAAGTGAGCGTTAAATTCTGCTTTCCACATCCGCCAGATGTCGTGATTGAGTTTATATGTATTTGCATGCAATGTTTTTGCTTTTATTCGATTAAGTTTTTTCGAAGGAAATGGCCATTAATCATGTTACGATGTTCACTTATTTATCATGTCGCAAAAACAGTTTTCAGCAGTCCATAAAATCTAACGTTTTGTACTGTAGACAACAATCCATTGGTGGACCGCACACAACAAGTATTGTAATTAAATTCCTTATGATTTTTGCTATTTGCTTTATAGGATTTTATTTCCATCGAAATCGTACAAGCTTTATCTATGTAACCTACGAAGGAGAGCTACAGTCTTTGTAAACCTCATTGAAGAATGAATTGAAATGCAAACTTTAAAAACCGAACACAATTTTGTAAACGTCAAAAAGTTCCCACCAATTTTAAACGTAGTAAATTCCGTTACCGGCCAGCATTACATGAAGAAAAGTGCCGCGAAAAGCTATGATTACCATAAACAATAGTTGCGCAAGAGTGGTGTCGTTGACCGCGGTCGTGATTCGTGACTGACCGGCCGCGGCAGGTGAATGATTCTGTGTTAGAATTTGAGTTATCTGGCCGATAGCCGAGCAAGGGTGTGCACTGTGCAGTAGGACCAGCGAGAACTACTGTTAAAACTGCAAAGACTTAAGTCAAAAGAAAACAATCAACTTCCATCCATTGCGAACCGGGAGACGAAAGATTGAAAAAGAGCAGGAGAATGAGCTATACAACACGTACAGGGCTGCAGGGGTGACATTAAGAGGACCTAATTATGGTGGTTCCGGCTAATTCTGTCAGCCCCACATTGAGGGGTGGGGGCGTGGTAGATCCCGCCGTGTAGGGCGGGACGTCCGCGGAAGGCGCCTTGGTCGTTTCTAGTACCACCGACCACTATGCGGCAGATCCAGAGGGAACACCCCAGGTTTTTAGTGGGTTGAGGCCAACGGTTCCTGGATTTAAAAAAAATACACGTCTAGCCAGTACGCGTGACAAAATCTCCGAAAAACACGGATGCTTTTCTTTGTCACGACGTAACAATAGTAGACATAGGTTAAAATTTTATTTCACACGGGAAGAAGCCATTGGAGCAACTGACTCTTCTCCTTTTGTGTCAACAATAAAGCATTTATTAAATCTGTCTGTCTGTACCAGTACTTCAGATACCGTTTGGCGCAAATGAGAAATAACATAGTTGGAAAGACGATTCCTTTGTCTTTGAAATACCCACCTAAGTACTTGTAGTGTCCAAGCAAAGTTCTAAATAGCGTTAACCACAAACTTTTAGACGATTGACGACATTATTTGTAAAAATAATATGTTTAGCTAAGTACGATACAAATCCATTAAGGTTCTAAACTATTTTTTACTTTAACGATCTCATTTTTCTTCGGAAGCATGGGACACTTAGGCTGGGTTGCATCATCTTACTTTAACTTTAACAAACGTCAAGAGTCTGTCAAACTCCGTAAAAAAACACTGGTTATTGCTAGAGTCACGGTAAACGGTTAAATTTAGGTAGGTAGGTGGTGCAACTCAGCCTTATATTATGTTTTTGAAGAAGTTTGACCCTGTAAGTTTTTAATAAATTAATTAACTTAAATAAATTAGGTGTTCTGTGTATTTAAAGTTATTTGCATATTGATGAATATACAAAAAGAAAATGCAATACATAGAATTTTTCTCCAGTAAACCTTTGGGATTAGAGACGGTGTATAACTTTAAGCTAACTAAGCATTATTAGAGTTCAAACCCCATCAAAAACCAAGTCGACCCCCAGCCACGGTGATTCGTACAAATTGGTAATTGTAGAAACGAACGATAATTCTATTTTGGGCAATTGACTGATTTATTTGATTAGTCACGCATTTACGGACGTAACGAGAATCGATTTAGATTCGATTTATCTGTCCTTTTCACTCGTCTCGGATGGTGGTAAGAGTGATGGAAAGAGGTGATGTCCAAGATGTTCTGACCTTTGGACTTGGTTGATAAATAAATCATTATGTGGGTTTGTAAGCGTTATTATAATGGTCGATATATTTTTTTTTTTGGTGGGATAAGATAGTTTAGGTTGTTACTTCTTATTGATTATTTTTGTGACTGACAGCTTAACAATGCAAGTTTTAAAAACATTGAGAACTTTTACTACGAGATTTTTCCCTCCGATTTCCCTAGGATTTCGGTCTTTCAACCTTTTCAAATTTTTTAACTTAGTCATCAGTTTTAACTGAACGTCCAGCTTTTATCTCGCGCGCGTTGTCCTTTTAGTTTATTTATTTAGAAACCTAAAAGGACAACGAAACAAACTGATTTTTTATGCCAAAAGCTTGTGAGTTTTTAAATCGCCATCTTGAAAAATGGTTGGACCTCCATAAAAAATGTCTGCGTCAAAAGTTCTTTGACCCCGCAGCTGTAGCGCGCGTAATGCCACAGATTAAGTACCTAGTTGTAATACTTGAAACAATTGTGTTTATAAGTACGAAATATGTACTAGCAAACGTAGGTATGCAATTCATACAGTGGCTTGCACGCCAATACGTCATAATGGCGTGATTGGATCTCATTCATCATGACTCAAGGGAGTTAAGGGTAAAGGCATGCATTTAATAGCTGTAGTCTATCGTGAATTCATGACAAACAAATGAATGTGTCGGCAACACATTAGCTATACATATTTGTGGCAAAGTAGCACCTATTGCAATGAAATTAAGATATCCCAGTGAATTACTATGTGTTTGTTAATATTCTACATAATTAAAATTATAATTTGCATACGAATCCATTAAAATTCTTAACTCTGCGAGAGGTCATTCGCAAAATGTGACTGAAAGTTTAGGGTTATCTCTCTAGTGAGAAATAAGGAATGTTTTAAAATAAAAGAACATCCTATCAAGTTAAGAAAACGGTTCACAGATAGGATTTTAACACAGAACATAGAAATTTCTTTTATGATCTGTGGGATTTAAATAGCAACACTGAAGTTTGAATTCAAAATTTCCTAAAATCGGGAATAGAAACCAAATTCTAAGAGTATCCAAATTTTATAAAAATATGTATTCTGGAGTATTCGTATAACTTGTTGAGCTACCTAGTCTAACGACTGGTCGAAGCATAGACACATGTCACTTTTTTCAAATGGCAACTCTCGTTCATCACCACAGACAAGGAAAGTCGAACGAAAGCGCGGGAAACAGCTGTTTTTTGTGGACCCTCGGCTGCTACAGATACATTATGCATGAGGCACTTTCTGATCAAATGTACTGATACAAGTAAAAGCTAATGTAGTATGTGTACGAATTCCTCTATCTACCTATTCATTAAGTCGAAGGAAGCAGAAAACATTGCTCCAAATTTTTTGAGTCGGTATCTTCTACTTTTCTGCCATATTTGTATATTCTTGGAGGTTGGAGCCAATGTGGCAATCGGTATTGGACAAACCTTGGATGCTTGGACTAGAGACGGAAGTTTACAAACATTCTTGTATTTAAAGATTACTTTAAACCTTTGTTTTGTCTCCGGTCATCCGCTTTGCACTGGAGGGAAGCCGAACCTTAACTTCGAACTCCTCCTATGTTTTTCTGATTAATTTCGTTGCGGGTTTATAATGACAGTTTAACTGTCCCCCGGGACAAACTTGACCTTCACTGGTTGGGTTTGTGGCGGTCAAGCTGTAGATCCTGGCTACACAGGAGTTGCAGCGGTGGGAACGAGTGGTGGGAATAGTCCCGTAAACTTTCTTGTACCCTTCTCAGTAATACAATAACAGGCAAAGCTCCTTGAGTTTCATTATTTTAACTCAAAATTACCGTTTATAAAAATGTAAAACGAGAACGAGTCAACTGTCTTTTTAAAAAGGATATTACCATTCTCTATGGTCACAATAAATAAGCAACTTAGGCCGAGTTGCACCACCTAACTTTGACCGTAACTATAACGATAACCGGTGCTTTTTGTATGGAGTTTGACAGATTTTTGACGTCTGTTAAAGTTAAAGTAAGATAGTGCAACCCAGCCTTACTAAACTTTTGTAAACAAAACACTGTTATGCTAATTTTAAAGCTATCCTTCGAAGTCACTATTTGCAATTTGAACCTTAAGACCTAGAAACTAAACTGACTTTTGAATTGAATTGCTAAATCAATTCGTTTGACTAACCTAGAAAGTATTACGAAAACCAAACATGGCTGCCGTTCCTACAGATGACATAAGCACACGACGAATACACGAGATTTTAATGCAATTTCTTAGCCTACGAATGCAATAGATTTTTGGGTCGAATGTAGAAATAATTTTGGCATAGATTTTTTTATCATTTTCACAATGAGATGAGAAAATCCTGAGAAATTAAGGCTGGGTTTTTTCTTTGTCGCCGAGGAAATGCTTTGCGCACCGTCACCGCTGCCGGGGGACATGGTGGTGTGTGATGGGATTCCCGGCACCCTGAAAAAGGCGCTCCTCTGTCCTGAAAAGAACGGGGTATACCCACTAAAACCTTCGTGGCGTTCCGTCATCGCCCGAGTGGGGGTGTCTTACTTTAATTATAAAAAACGTCAAAATTCTGTCAAACTCCATATAAAAACGCCGGTTAAGGTTACAGTTACGGTTGAAGAAAGTGGTGCAACTCAGCCTAAGTAAAATTTATTGATGTCAAGTGTAAAATTTTATTAAAATTAGTTTAAATTAATAATGGTTCAAACATGCCTTTTCTGATTAGAGGAATAGTTTTTTTCGCTTTAACGAATCTTATCTCTCATCAATGATTATGAAATTTAGGCGTAAATACGTAGGTAAAAAACAAAGTTACTTGTTCAAACAAAAGCTTTTCAAGCACAAAAGTTTCCAATATTTAACGACAATATACTGAACGTGTCAGCGACGAACATTTTTATCTAAAATCAATAGATAAAGAATATCTTTGCAATTACACCGCCATAGCTTTATGGTGTGTGTTCATGGAATACAAACGATGGTTTAGGAAATATGAGATAGGGGAAGTACGAGTATGTTTGATGACATTTTTGGCGCCTCCAAGTGCGAAGGAAGAATAATTAATTATAGATGACAATATACAATACATATTATTATAACAATCTCACCAGATTAAGGCTCGAATGCATTGTGACACCATTTAGTAGGGAATTTAGTGCAAGAACCCCTCCACTTTGGTATAGAAGGCTCATTTTTGATACAGTGGTTCTTTAGGTGCTCCTGACTGAGTGGATTTCCGTCGGTAGACATCGGGAGCCCCCACTGTGGTACACCAATATTCATTCAGATTAAAACTCTATATTTTACTAGAGTTAGTTTTTTTTAACGCGCTTGAATCTCAGGAACTACTGGACCGATTTCAAAAAATATTTTGAGTTGGACACCCCATAATTATATCGAGGAATTTAATAGGCTATAATCCTACTAATATTATAAATGCGAAAGTTTGGATGTCTGGATGTTTGTTACTCTGTCACGCAAAAACTACTGAACGGATTTTGATGAAACTTTACAGAATTATTGTTTATAACCTAGAATAACATATAGACTATAATTTATGACGATCTGTAACAAACTAAATTTCACGCGGGTGAAGCCGCGGGCAAAAGCTAGTTAATTATAAATAACATCACTCTACGACTAAGGGCTGATTTTTCAATCGTCGGATAACTTTTAACTGAAGAATAAGTTTGGCACATGACAGTTTCAGTATGAGAAATATGTCAAAATGACAAGTTTATTCTTCAGATAAAAGATAACTGACGATTGAAAAATCAGCCCTAATACGAGTAGGAGCGGAGCATCCATAAAAATTGTTTTTAAAAACGAAAAAAAAAACAAACAAAGTGTTTTCACGTGTACGAAGTCCGGGCACAGCTAGTTATTATAACAGTTAAAATGACATAAACAGTTAATTTGACAAAATGGTCTCCACAACAAAAAATCCATTGCATTTACTGCGAAGTAGGACGTTCTGGTTCCCAAGAACTCTGCAGTTTAGCGATTAGTGGTGTTATAAAATAAGAGTCAAGTTCGATTCAGGCAGGTTTACGAACGAAGGATTCCGTACTACAAGATGTTCATATTTTTTTTTGCACACGATTCTTTCTTTAGCTTCCCTTTTATTTGGAACTTTCTAAATGAAAATTTCCGCGTAGGTACTTTACGTTTACGATTCAAAAGATACCCCTGTGATTATATCATACAAATTATTACAGATAGGGTAGTCAAATATTTGCTGAAGGAAGGTGCCGAAAGTTCGGCAAAAAACATGCTTGTAGCGTTTTATCGGCTTTTAAACAGGAAATCTTTTTATTGATTTACTAAACCCTAGTTTAGCAACTTCTTCCGTGATTACTGATTACGTATTAATTAACCGAATGCGAAAAAAATAACCCTCCTTCTGGCGCAGTCGGGTAAAAAGGCGGTTCTCAATCTCAATATTCTTCTGTCTGTTTTGTTTCCTTAGCGACATTAGTGAGACGAGTTCCGCAGCCGAAAGTTCCTAAAGCATGACCACACATCATAAATAAGCTTTAGTAAGAGACTAATTTGGATACGGAACCCTAAAAACTAAACACGAAAACTGGTTTTAAGCTTCAAAACACAATCGACATTTTATTGCATTCATAATTGGAGCTGTTTTATATTAGATTCCGATGAGATAGACGATATCGAAGCTATTAAATATTGGCCAATAAACTTCTTACATTTTAGGCAATAACGTGTAACAAATTGGCATGATAATTATTTTTAATGTATTATCGTACGTGTTATTAGTTATTCATTATTAAGTAAGTATGTATATAGGTTTTATTTTTTATTAAGTTGAAACTTGTTGAAAGCAATGTAGGTAATTAATAAAACTTTTCACTGATGTAAAAAGAAAGCAAAATCAATTCAAGAAAAAGATTTACTATTTCCAAAACTTAGGGGATTTTTTTTGTCACAGAAATCGTTTTTTTTTACAAATCTTGAAGAAAACATCAAAAACCAATCAAATATACAGATACTCAATTATTAAACACTTTTTAAAATCTGTCCAGTAGTTTTTGAGTTGGTCCGTTCGCGTTAAACAACATACAAAAATGCAAATCCTTACTCTTTAAAATCCTTATTAGTATGACAAAATCATCTTTTTTCCTTCAGAGTTTTAAAATATGCCTCAAGATAGGAAATTTTATTGCAAAGTAGTAAAAATAAACAACATGAATAGGAATAATGTATGGAAAGCCCGGGACCGACTTAGAACCTGTTGCTCGAGTCATTCACACTCATAATCACATTACAATCGAAGTCATACAAGTATACGGCCTATCTACATAAAATATACTATAATATACTAACACTAGCTTTCCGCCCGCGGCTTCGCCCGCGTGGAATTTTGTCTGTCACAGAAAAACTTTTTCGCGCGCGTCCCTGTTTCAAAAACCGGGATAAAAACTATCCTATGTCCTTTCCCGGGATTCAAATTATCTCTATGCCAAATTTCATCAAAATCGGTTCAGTGGTTTAGGCGTGAAAGAGAGACAGACAGACAGGCAGGCAGACAGAGTTACTTTCGCATTATTTTATAACTAGCTTTCCGCCCGCGGCTTCGCCCGCGTGGAATTTTGTCTGTCACAGAAAAACTTTATCGCGCGCGTCCCTGTTTCAAGAACCGGGATAAAAACTATCCTATGTCCTTTCCCGGGACTCAAATTATCTCTATGCCAAATTTCATCAAAATCGGTCAGACAGGCAGGCAGACAGAGTTACTTTCGCATTTATAATATTAGTATAGATAAAGCTGAAGAATGTTTGTTTGAACGCGCTAATCTCAAGAACTACTGGTCCGATTTGAAAAATATTTTTGTGTTGGATAGCCCATTTATCGAGGAAGGCTTTAGGCTATATAACATCACTCTACAGCCAATAGGTGCGGAGCAGTAAAGAAAAATGTTGCAAAAACGGGGAATATTGTCAATCCAATCACAGTTGAAAAAAAAACAGATTATTGCATTAGAATTTATGTTTCAGAATAGCTAACACTATAGGTCTTATTACAAAAAAGTTAAACCCGGGACTAACACTGATTTTAAAAAAAAAGATACATTCAGTCGAACATAATAATATAAACTCAGCTTTTTTTGAAGTCGGTTAATGATTAGACTTTCTTAGCTCAAAATTCACGCGGGCAACGCCACAGGTAGAAGCTAAAGTATGTTTATGAATTTCTAATTACAAATCATAATCTTCGAAACGGATTCAATTTGTTTACACTCGGAGAACGCTAGAAATTTCACTAACAACTTTGAATGCATTGACCATTTCTTGCAATGATTCATCAGTACAATTCGTCAGTTGGATCCGAGCTTTATTGTCACACGAATAAAGTTTATTTTCGTTGATTTGAATAGCCGTCCCACTTACTTTTTTCTTTAGTAATTTGTCTTGGTTTACAAGGCGATAAACTGAAACCAAGAACGAATTTACGACGATAACTTCACACTAAAGCGTTTGAACAATAAGTTTTAAACTTAGATTTGAGATAAAAGCACATTGGGTTACTTACATATTTCATGCATCTTAAACTTTCGTAGACGCTGCTCGGATCATAAACTCATTTCTACTTTTTTACTTTCCAAGATGTGATTGAACTTTTAAATGTCTCATAAAATTATCAGTACAAAAACTATGGGTCTCAGAACCCAGCTGATTTCACTAACGAAAGTGACGTATGAGATTTTCTTATTAATTTCACTCGATTCAATTCGATCACACGTCGCACAATCACTGCATTTGCCGGATACTCAAAGCTTGATAAGAAACTGTGGTCCAAATAAGGAGCCTTGTGGGACGCCTAATTTCACTTCGGTTTTAAACGCAAGCGCACGTCTACCTTCCGTGGGCGGTGCGACTGTATGACGTGGTATTGAATTGACGGGCGATCTACGTTCCGTTATGTCTATAGTTGGGGATCAATCGAGTGCTACATGGTCCAACGCTTTTCTAAAGTCAGTGAACGAGCGTGGAACGCATAGTCGCTCGTCGATGGATAGTTAGTGATGTGGAATTATACGCTAGAGCTGTAGTAACGTTTGTATCATGGTGGTGGGAAGGGGGGATTGAGCCAGACGCTCTCATGGTACAATTGTTTATGTTCTATGTTGTGATGGCACGTGCTGAGGGAAATAGTCCGACAGTACGCGGTACACATGCTTTTTATATCCTGTTACTTTTTATTGGCTGTTATTTCAATTACGGACAAGATATTTTCGACATGACATGTGTCATGTTGGTAATTTAGATGTTTATTTATTTTAATTAACACAAGTTGTGTGTAATTTATATTAGGGAAAATCTTACTAGTTAGATCTTACAATGCTTATCTGTGTAAAGTTAAAGATATACGAGTAATTTATTATAATCCATATTTACATAAATGTAATCATTGTGCAAACCATTTTAGACATCGAATTACTCAAATAATAAATAGACCCACTTTTCATTTAGAACATAAAACTTCGAATAATGAATGCAAATAACATAGAAACGTTCTCAGCCCCATTTTAACTGATGATTAATGGTCATATCTTCTCTCGTACGCCATAATGAGTAGCTCTAGGGTCAGTAATTATAATTCTTTCAATAGCCGGAAGTTTGTATAATGGGCCATTACACAGTTATGTCATACTCATTGTTCTGGCTGCTGTAATGTAGTTCGATCGTCAGATGTTGGTCTTACTATGGTTGAATGACATTGTAGATTGTTTCTGGAGATTGCTATGTCATATTTACTTACTTCTGTATGCCCTTTTATTGATGGGGCTGTACGTATTGAAACGGTTTTTTGTGCTAAGGATATAATCGAATAGGTCTAATCTTTACCAAATGTCTACTTTTTCTTTAATATTCATGAGGTAATAATTCGAGTTATCCAGTATTAGAGTTTAGCCATTCTAATTTATGTTTAGTATCTAGGTTTTGTTAAAAATTGTGTTCAAGTTATTTTTCAGAAGTCGTCCTAAATAGCATCCATCCGTTTCCGAAAAAAAAGGTCTCGCTACTCATTTTTTTTATTTACGTTTTATGTCTTACAGAATCTCAATACAATTTGGTAATTTCGTAGATACAGAAAGACCTATTTCATCAAGAAGTGTACTGATAACGTAATATATGGAAACCTTAATGATGCAAAGATTCCTGAGTTCCAAGCCCTAGTTTACACTTCACCGGTTACACATTCTTGAGGAGTAAATAGAGTGCGAGGATTAAGAAAATATGGGGTAAGATGTAACTTATACCCTACTAGTAGCCTTCTAGGTTACGTTATGAGTGTTACGACAACACAATAATGTAAAATCTTTATCTAAGTCAATAAAAATGGACAAAACTGATAATCCAAAAACGTCTAATGTCATTTAAGTTATAATAGATACACGCCCGTATTCACAAATACTACTATGAGCGCGTACTACAGCGCGTGGACGCACAGGATGACACACGAACCAATCACAGAGCTCTATTCAACGCTGTGCGTTCGATTTGCTGCGTCACTTCAGCAAGCATCGTTTGTGAATACGGGCGTTTATCTAAGTCAATAAAAATGGACAAAACTGATAATTCAAAATCGACTAATGTCATTTAAGTGATAATAGATATAGAAAGTGAATTAAGTAATACAAAATTGAAATGAAAGTGAAGCTAGATCATTGATTTTGTATCAATGATTTGCTACATTCTAACCGGATTTAAGTCGCAAACTACCACAAAAAAGACAGAAATGACACCAGAAAGATAACTTATCATCATCAGGTCATTTCGTCTCCACTCCAGGAGCACGACCCTCTAATTGACCAGAGGCAAATGGAGGATTTGGCCTACACTCCCCACGCTGGCCAGACGGGTTGGGGAGGCCTGATGCTCGCGTATTTGTCCCTTAGTCGCCTCTCACGACATCCACGGGAAGAGTGGGGGTGGTCCTAATTAACTCTACCGGCTAATTTACCATAACCTTAAACTTAATTAACCCGAAATAAAATACATTTAGGTATTTACTATAGTTCTTCTGATTAGTTTTGTTGTTGGTCCAATGACAGTTTAGCTTTCCCCGGGGCAAACTTGACCCTCACTGGTTGGGTTGTTGGCGGTCAAGCTGTATATCCTGGCTACACAGGAGTTGCAGCGGTGGGAACGAGACGTGGGAACAGTCCCGTATTTAGTAGAGTACCCAATCAATTCTTAGCAGAAATGAGAAAGATATTGAATAAGAATTTGATTACACCAATCAAAGTAATAAAAATCAAGAGGCTTACAAAGAAAGGGGCATTTCACGAGCCAACAAAACATTATCTTAAACACCGTAATAATAACATATGATTACAGAATTACAGTACGGCAACTCTGTAATTTGCTATGTCGTACAATCGTTTGTAATTACAAGTTTTTCATAGAAAACGGGGAAATCACTTGCTACATAGTTATTTGTTAGGCTCTACATGTCACATGAAAATGGCGGTAACCGTTTGTTTACTTGGGTCGTTGTACTGCATTTGCATGAAGAAATTGTGGTCTGCCGATATTACAAAAATAAATATTTCAGTAACTAAACTAATAATAACTAGCGGCCGCCCGCGACTAAGTACCCGTGGACCCCGTTTTACCTCCTTCGGGGTTGAATTTTGGAAAATCCCGTCTTTATCTCTTTAAATTTTCATTAGTTTGAAAAAGTGAAAAATACGTGTAGAGTATTTTTTGATAAGTTAACTGACGGACTAATTAAAACTCTTGCTTTTTGACCCAGGCAACATCCCCATTGGCTAAAAAAAAATTAAAATGATATTTTCATACACAAGAATAAGTAAACAAGAAAACAATGCCTAAGTGGAAACAGCGTTTTATTGATATGCCAAAGGCTAATGCCCGCCATTTTCATTAACATAATGATTAAATTCGATTCCCATCAAGTCTTTGGACAAAAAAACTTATCAGACAGAATTAATCTCTCTCCTATAAAAGGATTACAAATCATTTAATTACAAAAAGTAATCTTGTCCAAATACGTAACAAATTCAGATTTGTAACTGGTCAATTGAGATTAACAAAAAACCTACCTACTTAGATTAGGCCGTTTGTGTGGGTAGTCAAAAATATGGGTTTTGCAATACTTGCACCACCGGTCGCGCCCACGCGTCAAGATTTAGTCATACTTACCAACTTTGTAAACTAAAACTAATAATACTCACGTGAGATCAATTGTTTGATAAAAATGTAAAACTTTTTATTTAGGCCATTTTCAAAGATCAAAGAGCAAAAGAAACAAAGCAGCGCTTGTCTCTACTATATTCTATCTATTTACTTTATCATCATCATCTCAGCCATAGGACGTCCACTGCTGAACATAATATGTTTCCCCCAATGCTTTCCATGTTGCCCGGTTGGTAGCGGCCTGCGTCCAGCGCCTTTCTGTTTTCTCTCTATTTACTTAGCACAACTAAATAATAATCAAATATCTTGTTAAGTCGTAGATGACTCAGCGAATCTGCGAACATCTGAGCCCCGATTACGGTAACTGTTGCTTGTGTAGGGGCCAGGGGACGCGATGACAAATGAAAACTGCTTATTTCAAACTGCACTGTTTTTAATTGCACACAAATCACATACTATGTACATTGAGAGTGACAGACAAACAAGGACTGACAATTTTTTCCACAATCGGTTCGCTCCTTCCNTTAAACTCACGTTTAGAAAAACCAGTTCAGATCTGGCAAGTTAATTATCCTCTTGAGTCTGTATAAATAGGAAAGATTCAACCGAAGACTTCACACATCGAATCTTCATCTCTGTGGAATCGTTTCTCCTGACTTCAAAATAAACAAAATGGCCGCCATGAAGACTGCCCTGATGCTGCTGCTCGTCGCCTTCGCCTTGATGGTGGTGACGGAGGCCGCCGTCCGCGTCGGGCCCTGCGACCAGGTCTGCAGCCGCATAGACGCCGAGAAGGATGAGTGCTGCAGGGCCCATGGTCACAGCGGATGGAGCAGCTGTAGTGGCGGGATGTATTGCTACTGACACCACAGCACCACGTCCAAGCAAACAAATACTCGCGACGACACAACTGCTAGGAAAAGAGCACTGACTGCATCTTGAAATGTTTAGAGTCTAAAATTGTTAGTTGTAAGTTTTTTTTATTTGTGGCAAAATTAAACTTATTTTGTCTTGATCGTTTTCTTTTATTGTAAAGTGTGATCTAGAACTTGTCACGTAATGACGTAGAAAAAAGTGGGCGTGAAGACGAGGAAGGGATGGTACAAAGAGTGGAATCTTATCTTGAATAATTGGAAGGATTTGAGGCAGACCTTTGAGCAACAGTGAAAAAGAATGTGTTAAAAATTAAAACTTCAACCTCCCAACGCACGAACTCAAATATTGTGTTCTAAGCATTTCCCTTTACACTGTGTTTTGAGCATTCATTGACTGGATTAAAAATCTTTCTTTTAATAATTATCTGCCTGTCCTCTTAAATATTCCTCAGTCATATTACGTACCTTTTAACATTGTTGCTTGTGTAGGGGCCAGGGGACGCGATGACAAATGAAAAACTGCTTATTCCAAACTGCACTGTTTTTATTGCACACGAGTCACATGCTAAGTACATTGAGAGTAACAGACAAANAAGACGAAAATTTAGGATAGTCTTAATGAGTAACAAATGAAGCCTGTTGCTTGTGTAGGGGCCAGGGGACGCGATGACAAATGAAAAACTGCTTATTCCAAACTGCACTGTTTTTATTGCACACGAGTCACATGGTAAGCCTACATTGAGAGTGACAGACAAAAAAGGACTAACAATTTTTTCCAGAATCGGTTCGCTCCTTCCCCTCCCCGCCGCCGTGCCCGCCCCCCCTCGCACGTGGCGCCGCAGGGCGGCGGGTAGCGGAACCAATCGAATTTAAATCTTAGGCGCGAATTAGTTTAAATTTTAGGCGCGTCGCTAACATCCCCCACCCTAGTGCTGTCACAGCACTCATCACTGAGGATGATAGGTGCTACGTTGGTCACCGACCGCCGTAACCTCCCGGTCGCAGTACGCACTTCGACCAGCCCGATGACCCCGTCCTTGCCCGGGAAGACATGTGTAACCACCCCCTTCGGCCAGGTGTTGCGCGTAGACTGGGGGTCTGCCAGAAAAACAAGGTCCCCGACCTTTACTGATGTCGTTTCATCCCGCCATTTCCTCCGGGGGATGAGATCAGGCAGGATTTCCTTCACCCACCTCTGCCAGTACATGTCAGTCAGTCGTTGCGCCGTACGCCAAAGCTTGCGCAAGTGCAGGTCTGAGTTCTCGTACTTTCCTATGACAGGTAAGTTGGAAGACGTACCGAGAAGAAAATGGTTGGGGGTAAGCGACTCAACGTCCCCTGGTTCGACAGACACGTGCATCAGGGGGCGGCTGTTGACAATATTTTCCACCTCAGCCATCAGAGTGCTCAACACTTCCTCCCGTGGTGCACGCTCAGATAATATGACTTTCAGCGATGTCTTCACGCTACGTACGAGCCTCTCCCACGCCCCACCCCAATGGGGACTGGCGGGAGGGATAAAAGTCCACTCCATCCCGTTGTTAATGCCCTCGTTACTTAACTTTTCAGTGTCCAAAAGCAGCATCGATCGCTTCAACTCCGTGTCGGCGCCCCTCAGGTTAGTACCGTTATCAGAGTAGAGATGAAGAGGCCAGCCACGCCTGGCCGCCATCCGACGCAACGCCATGATCAGCGAGTCCGACGTGAGGGAGGAAACCAGTTCAATATGGACTGCGCGTACCGTGAGGCAGGTAAATAGGACACCATAGCGCTTTTCCCGTCGCCGGCCAATGGAAACCTCCATCGGCCCAAACAGGTCCAGCCCACAGTGTGAAAAAGGTCGCTGGTGTTGCGCAACTCGGGCTTTGGGTAACTCACCCATCCGTGGCGCCTGCGGCCTGCTCTTGCGAATCCTGCACAGCATACACCTGGATACTACGGCCTTGACGGTAGGTCTCAGCCGCAACAGCCAGTAACGCTGTCTTAACTCGTTCACAACAGTCTCCTGATTACCATGAGCCGCCCTCGTGTGGTAGTGACGTACGATAAGTCTGGCTACGGGATGTCGACCATCTAGAATTACCGGTCTCTTCACCTCCATGCTCACGTTCGCCGCGGCGTCGATGCGACCGCCGACTCTGAGCACGCCATGTTCGTCTAGATAGGGAGACAAGGAAAGTAACCTGCTGCTGCGGTGCAATGACCTCTCATTCGTGATCGCAGCCAAGTCATCCGGAAAGCTATCGCTTTGCGATTGTTTTATCAACAACCGCTCAGCACACTCCATTAGGTCCCGGTCGATCTGCCCGGACCGTCCTCTGCAGATATTTATAAATTTTAACACGGTAGCCGTAGTCCGCAACAAACGAAGCCAGGAAGAAAATCGTTCCGGGTCTGGTACGGGCAGATCAACCGAGACGTGTTTCAAGACTGCAACGCACTCTGACGTCACCGTCGGTTCAACTGTGCTCGGCCGAATCACATCATTAGGCCACTCAGACTCATCACAGTATAAAAATTTCGGCCCTGCAAACCATTCCTCCTGCAATGCCATATCGAAGTTCTCCCGAGTGGCTAAATCTGCAACGTTTAATTTTGTAAGTACATAACATACCTCCAGTCCTCCGCACGCGTCAACTCGTCAATCTCGCCTCTAGGCGGTTCGCTTCGAACGCTTTGTACGTGTGCGCGTTGTTACGAATCCAATGGAGAACCGTAGTCGAGTCGCACCAAAAATACCTACGCGCGGGCGCTATTCCATGTTCCTTTCCAATAGTGTTAGACAACCTAGCGGCTAACAAGGCGGCTTGCAGTTCGGCCCGGGGCATCGTCAAAGGTTTTACAGGCATAACTTTGCACTTACTTGCGATGAATGCAACGTGAATAACACCATTCAATTCCCACCGCCAATATGCAACAGTACACATCGCTTTAGTACTAGCATCGCAAAACATGTGTAGCTGTTCGTTAGTATAATCGGATGCGGCTGCTGTCGTAGCGCGGCCGCGGCTCGTAGTCTCTGCTACGAAGCCTTTGGCGCTCGTAGCATTATGTGGCGCGCGCGGGCGCGGGGAGCGATGACGTCACCGGGACAGGTATTACCGTAGCCTGTGTCGTAGCAGTGGAGTCGATCGGCGCGTCGTCCATCTCGCTCGCACTCGCAGGTATCGATGTCGCTTCTCCGTCACTCGCCGCCGTCACCGATGTTTTGCTACACTGTTTATAGCATCTAGGTATGCGTATTGCATGAACCGATTTTAATAAATCAAGCCACTTACGCCATTTCTCGTAAATGCTGTCGGGAATATGTTCGTCCCATGTAGTATGTAGTCGCCAAGTATCTTGTAGCATTATGCGGCCCTGGATGGTGAAAGGAGCTAAAAAGCCTATGACATCAAATATTGACATAATTACCTTTAGCATTAAACGCTTCGTCGGGCGTTCGGTTCCTTCAATAATACATTCCGGGATCCGCTTTAGTGACAAATCAAAACCTAACGTGTCGTCCGCGGGATACCACATCATACCTGTTCACGACCACCTTTTTTATAAGCCTTTTACATACTTTTTTGTACCATAGATTTACATAATTATTAAGAAAAAATAAACCAGTGTCAAACTAGCTTCTGTTTGTTTCACTCAACATAATGTACTTTTTCCAAGGGGGTTAATAAAGAAGCCCACTGATGAGCATGTAAAAGCTTTCCTAAATAAGAAGATACTACAATATCTAGACGGGAGGAAATTAGAAAGTAATAGTACAGGGAGTATCTTTATTGAGCTTGACAATGTGAGAAAAGATCAACCAACGGCATCAACCTCTGGAACAACACCACTTCCACCTTCTCCTAAGATCCAGTCCCCATCAAGAAAGAAACTCAAAGTCTCACCTGATGATGAACAAGAAGAGGACTCCACCGACGATGATGAAGCTTCACCCAACTATCAGGTATCTTATCCTATCCCTACTGGTTCTTCGTATCAAGAGGATGAGATTAGAGAACATGAGGAGAATCAAGGATTTGTAGAAGAAAACTCGTTCACAAAAAAGTTTCCCCATCTACCTAAAATACATTGTCCTCGAAATCTCTTTGTCAATACATTAAGGCCCCTTTATCTCAACAGTTTATATGATACGAATCCCCAAGCCTATCCAAAAAAATGGGAACAGCTCAAAAATAAGGATCCCGTAGCAGCGTGGAATTCACTCAACCAGACCGTTATCAGATACATAAATTCAGCCTATTCTGAACAGGGGGTCAAGATAGATTCTGCTGAGACTGCGATCGACTTCTTCAATATCCAGGATCTCAAACACGAGATCTCAGAAACTATCAAAAAATCTATAAATGAGACATAATGGAATTTAAAATTATTAGCGTAGATAT
The DNA here is from genome assembly GCF_004193835.3 of Ostrinia furnacalis. Taxonomy (NCBI): domain Eukaryota; kingdom Metazoa; phylum Arthropoda; class Insecta; order Lepidoptera; family Crambidae; genus Ostrinia; species Ostrinia furnacalis. The sequence continues at coordinate 103,460 of NW_021134553.1, forward strand.
TGTCATTTAATATTTTTATCCCTTTACAAACCTCCTATCTCTAGGAACATTTGAATTAATCATATCCCATCATATTAACTTTATATTACTTCCTTCACACAATTCACTCTACCCTCAGCAGGAGAATGTCAAACCAACTAAATGAGCAACAGACCTCGGAAGACGGCGCCTCCAGCGTCGTCCCGGAGACGGCGGGCCCGTCTACGACACCATCTCCCGCTAGTATTACATCAGTTCCTAAGAGTGCGCGTTCTAATCGCTCTATCAGTACTATGAAGGCTCGCATTTTAACTGCAAAAGCGGAGCACGCTCGACGCCTAGCACAGCTCGACGCAGAGCGAGAGCGTGCCCAGCTTGAGCGCGAGCGTGCCCAGCTTGAGCGCGAGCGAGAACGTGAGTGTGATATTGCTAACTTGGAATTACAGGCCGAGCTGGCCGCCATAGCAGCCAGCTCCTCTCAAAGGTCTCTTAGTAATTCTAGGTCGAGCGTAGAACGTTGGCTGGCACAGTCGACAACTCAGGACACAGATTATAACGCTAATGCATTACTCGACAGGGAACCGTTTCCTAACGTTAAGCCGCAGCCACCGCCGCGGCCGGCGCCACCCGCCACAGCAGATGGAGCCGCCTACACTGCGTTACCGGTCCCTGCGGAGCCGCAGCCACCGCCACGGCCGGCGCCATCCGCCACTGCTGGTGGAGTCTACACAGCGCTACCGATGGCTACATGTTCGCAATCAGCGTTAGTTGTGCCAGCTGAGCCAACCACACAACACATAGATTTAGGCACACGTAAAGAACATCATTGTAATTGCTACCAAAATAAAAAGACTGATCATGAGGGTACACAGATTTATCAGCTGGCTAACGCAATTGCGGACCTTAAGCGGCCTACACAGGTTTGTGAACTCCTTAAAGGACAATGGGCAAATTGGTACCCGGCTCCAATAGATATGTGTCTAGTATCGTTTGAAAGGTCTTACCAAGATGAACAACTTTTACTATGACCACCAGCCTCAGATCTGGTTGTGTACGAAGATATACATACTTTTTTGCAGAATGGTACCCGGCTTCAATAGTTATGTTTGTAGTGTCATTTGAAAGGTCTTACCAAGACGAACAACATTTACTATGGCCACCAGCCTCAGATCTGGTTGCGTTCGAAGATAAAGATACTTTTTGTGTAACCTAAGTATCATACAGTATGAAGGGGGACGCGCTCGGGGCAGGGCACTGACGATAATAATATGGTCGGACGCGGTGAGGAAGACGGTGGGCGGGAGTTTGCATCGTGCGGTCCACACAGCTTATGACCGCAGCCTGTGGAGGAACACTATCTGTGGTCACGATCCTGGGACCGAGGAAGAAGAAGAAGAAGTATCATACGTGTCCATCGTATGGTACTTAGGTTATGCGAGGCAGGAAGGGTTTACTGCTCCAGCATCCTTCCTTAACTCTATAATTATTGATGGGGATAATTGTGAAATAAATATTTTTATTTAAAGAAGTACTACCCCCTTATTAATAAAAAGTTACACCTAGGAAGAACCTTGGATTGACACCAAATGACAATTAAGCCAGAGTTCGACTAGGGTGTAACTTTTATTAATAAAGGGGTTAAAGTTTTATTACTTCTTAAGGGTTTTATTATGGGTTGCTAAAGCGAATTAACCCACAAGACCCAATAAGTCCACCCACAAGATGGACCGACGACCTCATAAAGGTAGCGGGAAGGCGCTGGATGCAGGCCGCCACCAACCGGCCATTGTGGAAATCATTGGGGGAGGCCTATGTTCAAATGGACGTCCTATGGCTAAAATGATCAAGATGATGATGATGAAAGCGAATAAAGGGCTAATAGCTTGGGTAGTTCATCGTAGATATAATCCTTTCCTTTTCAATGCTTCTTTTAGTTATATTAATAGATTGTAGTCATAATACATACTCGTATACATGGATGATTGTGTTATACTTTCATTATAATACTTAGTGGAATTACTGCTTTCAAAACGTGAATTAGAACTGGCCCCATAGCAGACATTTTCCTACATCTAAAGGCCTTTTAAAATATATATTGGTTATGGCTATTGGAGCGGGTACCACTTTCCATACATTTTTGCCCATCATCCTTTGACGGGCGCGTCGCGGACTGGTTCATTTTCAAGAAGGCGTACGACCAGTCGAAGGCACACTTCACCCCAAGCGAAAATGTTGCCAGACTTAGCGCTGCACTGTGTGGAGCTGCTAAGGAGGCCGTCGCAGTGCGCTTGGTTGCTGCTGATGATCCGGACCAGATAATGAAGGCTCTTGAGGTTAGATTTGCACAGCCTGAAGTCATCATTCTTCACCAGCTTGCCATGGTAAGAGCCCTTCCTAAACTCGGTCTTTATGACAACTCGCGCGAATTGAATACCTACTTTTGCCTGTCGTGTTCGCAATTGTATTGATCTAGTTCGCCTACTCAATCAAAGTGAATATCTCGCCTCGCCAGAGTTATCCAACTCCATCATTACTAAATTGACCCCGCTTCTCAGGTCTAGATGGGCTGACTTTGCGGTGGCAAGAGTTGGCTCTGGCAAATTTAAATTAGAAATTTTGTCGGACTTTTTGGAAAACTAAGCAAATTTACAAACGAAATTTGGCATTGTCATGTCAGAGCCGACGTTTGTCAAAAGTCAAAGTCAGCCTGTCAAGACCAAAGACAAAATTTATCAGAATGTAGTTTCGTCTAGTTCGCCTAGTCAACCAAAAAGTTCCGAATCATTGTGTAAATATTGCGCAACCGGTACGCACGAGGTAAGCGAATGTATAGGATTCAAATCGCTTGGTGTAGATGATCGGTGGCATTGGGTCATGGATAATAAGGTTTGCCGCAAATGTTTAAGGAAGGGCTCTCATCTGTATAAAAACTGTAAAAAGCAATGTGAAGTTGATGGCTGCGTGGCGAATCGTAGACATCATACGTTACTTCACAAGCTTAGGTCCGACCTGTCGGCTTTCACGACTCAACCGGAAGAGCAAGCTGCCATCGTAGCGCATAACGCTGCACCGATCGTTAGTAAGCGACAACCCCTACTCAAGATTATTCCCGTGACGCTTTCAGGTAAAAAGGGTAGTGTCGATACCTTTGCGCTATTGGATGACGGTAGTTCCGCGACGTTGTTGGATAGATCAGTTGCTAATGCACTAGAGGATGAGGGACCGAGAGAACCTCGTGAGAATTAATTGCATCGGGGGTCTCACTAAATTGTCGGACGTCTCTTTTGTTAATATTAAAGTGAGAGGCCGGTATAGCTCAGACACTTTCGAGATTCGCGCCCGTTCTATCCCCAATCTCAATCTCAGCGCGCAAACTGCCAGCTTTGATGATGTCCAGCGATTCAGTCACCTTACAGATTTAGCCGACGTCTTAGCTTATGGGAACGCTCAACCAACATGCCTTATAGGAACGGACAACTGGCATCTTCTCTTGACCCAAAGCGTACGTCGTGGTACAAAATCTGAGCCTGCCGCTGCCCTTACCCCTTTGGGCTGGGTACTTTTTGGTTTTATGGGCAACACGGCTAGTTCGGTAGAATTTGTCAATCATGTAAATCAAGTTGAAGATGACCAGTTGGACAATAATTTAGAACATCTGGTTAAAAACTACTACAAATTAGACTCCATTGGCATAGAAAAGAAACTTCATAGTAGTCCTAGCGATAAACGTGCTATAGAAATCCTAGATGAGACTACGGTGCGGTTAACCTCTGGTTAGGACCATAGTAAGTGAGCCTTCTCGTATACCGTGGTTCACAAATGTAGATTTAAGTAGAAAAGTTATGGTTCTCCTGTTCAGACTTCGTTCTGGGCACATTCCGTCTAACAAGTTTGCACATCTAATGAAAAAGTCTGACTCCCCAAACTGTTCAATTTGTAATACGGTAGAAGATGTGCAACACTTGCTGTCGGAGTGTGTTAAAAATCAAAGGGAGCGCCAATCCTTGATGAGTCAACTACATATCTCAGCATCTGATGTAGGGGTTTTTCAANAAAATTTAGTATAGCTAACAAAGATGGTTGCTCAAAACACAAGTAATCTTAAATTGGGACATTCGATTACACAAAGTAATTAAGTATTTATAACAATGCTCTTAACAATACGTGGGATAGGAGTTAAGAATAATAATCTAGATTAGATGGTGGATAACAATTGAATGTAACACGGGAAAAAATTAGATTATGTCATAGCTAAGTTTAGATCTTGAGTCTAATTTAAAAGGATGCTAATCATAAATATTTGTAGTCGAGAGCACTATATCAGTCTATACTTTATAGTAAAACTGCTCTTAATTAAATTACATAATATGCTCGTATTGCTCGTGTTTAGTTTGATGTGCTTCGATTGAAAATTTAAGAATAGATGCAAGTCATTTTTCATTCAATTCAAAGAAGCTATGTCCTGCGGGCTGCATTTCACCTGATGGAGTGATAATCAGGCCGAAGGTAGAAGCAAGCTTCACGTGAAATCCCTCATGAAATCCTCAACCAGAGGAACTGGCTATCTTACTCCCAAATATCGAAACAATGTTATTCTTCCCGAAAATAAAAATGCCCTATCATTTAAACTCTAGACTACTGCCTTTTAGTCGGCCGATTTCTTCCCGCAAATGAATATGGCGTATCATTACAGACTTTTAGTTGGCCGATAGTTCTGACTTCTAATTTGTATAAAGAATCCCACCAAAAACATTCTGTAAAAAACTAGCCAAGTNTGTAAATTTTAGGCGCGTCGCTAACAAACATTATCTTATAAAGTATATAATAGTAGGTGTGTAATTGATAATATACCTACACCAAAATATCATGACCATGAAACATTAATAAATATCATAGAAAGAGAATTTATTAATTTCATACGAATATGAATGGCAAAAGATTAAAAAAATTGAGACATTATTGCAATTGAAAGAATCTAGTATCGGTAAGTTCCACTCAGAATATAAGTTTAAGCTTGAGCTGTCACGGAGTTTTGGCAACGGATGGTCTGTCGCTGATGTTGCATTGCTGGTGTTTTTGGTGTCAGTAGTAACAGTACATTTCGCCAGAAGTACATCTGCTCCAGTCGATGTATCCATGGGCCCTTCAGCACTCATTCTTATCGACGTCGGGACGGTTGCAGGCCCCGTCGCACTCCCTGACGCGATTAATCGCGGCCTCCGTAACGCCATCATTGCGAATGGTACGAGCAGCAGCAGTAAGGTAGTCTTGATAACGGCCATTGCTGTTTTCTTGTTAACGATTTCAGTTACAGGCAACAGTTGTGTTGTGAGAAGTTTTCAGCTGCAGCTTTCTTATTTATACCAATTATTGTACTTCAGGTAAATTGCAGTTCAATTAAATTACAACATACGTTCCATTTTTCCATTAACTTTTCCTGTTTGTGACTTTCAGGTTTTGTGAATTTGCGTTACCAGTAGGTACAATAGAAATGAAATTTAAAAGTAGCCTGTGTAATCAAGTCAAAATGACAAGTTTATTTTGAGATTAATATTTACTCTTGTTTGGTCGAATAAACCCTAAGTACAGTCGCGGAATGAAAAGGTTCGTCACCTTAGTGTCGGTTTTCGTTTGCACTAGGTACTGTAAGAGTCAAACCTGCCAACATAACCGTGCAAGAAACAGTGCTGCTAACATTTAAATAAATATGACGGTTGCTAACGAATAAGGTTTTTTTTGCTTGTTTATTTTTCTATCTCATCAGTGCAATGTTACAAAATGTAGTTTTTTTATTTAATAGATAATGACAGGTTGAACCAACAAGAAGGTTTTAGTTTATCAATCATAATAATCTTCTTGTCAAGTTAAATCGTCAAACAACTTTGATCTGAATAATTTTGAATTTTACTGACGAACATTTAAAGATTATTTTCTCTAACTCGAGATTATTCTGTAACATAGTTTCAAAAGGTAATATGTGCTCGCGATTCGTTGAAGGAATCAATTTGAAAACTGACGAACCTTTTCATTCCGTGACTGTACTTTTAGTGTTCGGCTACTGACACCGAAAACTATTTCATCGAAGACGAATAGGCGTCAAGTGGAAGCAACTGCCGCAACTGAATACAAAAAGTGTAAAACATCTTCGTGGGGAGTGTAGATTAATGCGAACAATAATATGTATAATTATTATTGTTATTCAATATATATTTTTACGACCTTTTGCCCGCTGCTTAGCCCGCGTGAATTTCGTTTTGACACAGAAAGTTCAAATTTCAGATTAGTAACAGTCTAGGGTACTCACAATTAATAATGTGGCTTTCTCTAAAAAAAAATGTAATTTTACATCTTTATATTTTGGATAGTGTATCAAAAGTTGTCCCTATTGTTGTATTTACTTTAATAATTAAAATAGAACGTAGTTTAGCGAGCCTCATCTAACGAAACCTAATGTAAGAACATGGTAAATACACTGTAGGCTTTAAATCTTCATCTGTCATATTATTACGTCCCTATTAATCATTATTACAAAGTACCTATTTATATTGGCAAGACAATAAAATTTATAATAGTAAAATTGGTAATAAAACACCTTAATTATCAGGATTTTTTTCGGAACATTAAAATACTAAAAAATATGACGTTGAAAGAAAATTTATTAATTTTGTTAGTGTTATGAAAGACAAATGTATTTTTTTACATACATTTAATGGAAACGAGAAATTCCAGTAAGGTCCACTCAGAATATAAGCTTAGGTCACGGAGTTTTGGCAACGGATGGTCTGTCGCTGTTGATGCATTGCTGATGTTTGTGCTAGTACCTACAGTACATTTGACTGCCGATACATTTGCTCCAGCCGTTAAAATTGTTCGCCTTGCAGCACGCGTCCTTTTCGCGATCGATGCGGTTGCAGACCTCATCGCACGCTCTGTAGCGATAGTCGGCCTCCACCAGAGCCACCGCAGCGAGTGCTACGAGCAGCAGCAGTAAGGTAGTCTTGATAACGGCCATTGTTGTTTTCTTGCAGGATAAACTATTCCAGTAACAGGCAAATGCGTTGTGTGAAGTCTTCAGCTGAAATCTTTCTTTTTATACCAATTACACTTCAGGTAAATTGCTGTTAGATTAGATTAGAACGCACCTTCATTCTGTTTTTCGATTAACTTTTCCTGTTTTTGCCATTAAGTTTTGAGAATTAGGTAACCTACTTAAGTAGTGGAAATACAATTTAAGACGCTGCCAAACGTAGACACTTGTTGCCGACACGGCATACCATCACAGGAAACCGAGTCTTTTTGTCGGTGACCGAAAACCTTGGTTATACTGTGTGTCGATTTTATAAAATTCTAACAAAAACTCACTTCTCTCAACAATATCCACGGTCCCTTCACATACTCACAGAATGACCTTGATTCGGCATTCTGTAAACATTTCTCAGCACGAGTGATGACAAGTGAACAGTGAGGCGGCCTAGAGATTGACACACGCAGCAAAATGTTAGTCGAGTTTTTCGATTCAAGTTTTTTATTTAAAATATTGGGATTTTGGTTCAAAGGTTATAATTATTATTAAATGTATCTTTAGCTAAAATGTCCTAATCTAAATTATTTAAGGTATATTTTACGTTAAAAACCAAAAATCTCTAATTCATAGCATATACGTCATAATCTGTGCTCTTACAAACAAAACAAAATGTCAAACTTACTTGTTGATTGTTTACGTTTGATGTTAAAGCCGAAAATTGCGAAATTATTATCATAGAATAAATTTGTGTTTGTGAAAGTTTTATACCATATTTTTAAGTTATTTATGTAATAAACTAACTTATTCATTAAAAATGTTTCAGTCCAAACGAGGCACGTTCCTCTTAGTTAGGGAGGCGAGGTAGCTAAATGGCGTAATTCAACGGCGCCGTCGAGACCTATCAAAATCGAAAGATAAAATAATTTCGAAAAGAAAAGCTCGTATGGCAAAAAACATTTTGGTGGTGGGTTTGGCGTGTACGGTTTTTCAAAAATGTTAAAAAAAACAGTTACTTGGGCATTCTCGAGCGCGTCAGATATTCATACTACGTATGCCCCGAGTGCCTCTGATAACAACGGTAGGTATACTAATCTGCCGGTTTGCGTGGTCCCCACCACGCAAACCGGCAGATTAGGCATATAAAGTAGTCAAAAATGAAAAAAAAAATTACTCGAGCGCGTCCGATTTTCGGAAGGGGTGTTAAGTAGGCCCCACCCAAGGAAGCTCCCTTTAAAAAAACTGACGATTTCGGCGTGACGATAAGTTACGATGAATTTTTGAAAATGCAAAAAAAAAAGTTTTTTTTTAATACTCGAGCGCGTCAGATTTTCATAGGGGAGGTTTATCTCGGTATCCTAAAAGCATATTTTTTTAATCTGACAAAAATGTTGGTGGGTTCTCTTAATCTGACCGAAAAAGGTTTTTTGGTTTCTTTTTTTTCCTTTCTTTCTCCTTGATAAAATGGGGAATTTAAGAATGTCAATAAAGCGATAGATACAACCAACGTAAATGTTTATTTAAACTTTTTTTTTGTGAAATGTATCGTTCGCGACTTATATGCCGTAACGCGTTCTTAGGAAGACGAAATGGCTTCTCCACACTTCCGGTCATGCGGAAACCGGCAGATTTTGTATTTTTAGTAAGTTTTAGATTATATTCTTCAAAATAAAAAATAAAAAATCGCGCTCGAGAATGCCGGATTAACGTTTTTTTTTACAAGTTCGCGACCCTATAACTCGGCGTCGTCAAGGACTTATCGTCAGATTAGTTAAATTTAGTCTTTAAACACCAATATCTAATCTGACTCGCTCGAGTATTCCAGACTATCCATTTTTTTTTTACTAATCTGATCGTCTATCCTAGGCGCGCGTCACTACATATAGAGCTAAATACTTTACAAGGTTGTTCTATTAGGTCTAAGGTATCTCTCATATCTTAAACTGCCATGCTCGAGTATTGCCGAAAATTCCCCTATTCGCCTCCCTATCTCACTCATCGTCAGCCCAAGTTGAAACTATTCGAATTTATGTAAAAAAAGAAACCCTGGCTTAGCAAAGGGTTTCTTGAGATACGCACCATTGAAGCCATTATACAGAATAATAAAAATATCACAGACCATTGACAGACACATTGGTGGAACACGGCAAACCGAGTTTCCGGCAAAATTAAAAAGTAGCTTGGGTCGTCCACTACTTTTAGTTTTCGGTTACCGATAGCGCATACGTTTTGATCGGAGACGAATACGCAGAGAATCAACAGAGGGCTGAGTGTGAGTTTTTTTCAAACGCGCTCACTAGTGAGCACGGATTGTACAGCGCCCCTAGCGGGAAACTATCAAAAACTAAAATGTTCATACAATTTTCAAACGGGCTCACTAGTGAGCGCGTTTGATGTAAACTCACACTCAGCCCACTGGACGCAAACCTAGAGCATAACACATACTGAGTGGCTGCCATTAATTTGGTTCAAATTAAACTATGTAAGTAACTATGTTGTAAGTAGTCTAAGGATATTTGGACTAAATAAAAATATTGTCTTTCTTTCTTTCAATAAGCGTCTAGATGTAGACACTTTTTGTGTCGCATCTGCGCTGATTCATATTGATTATTAATGGTGGTTTGTATACGACACTAGATTCAACGCTTGCGCAACCTCTTAGGTGTTAGTGTTAAGCAAACATTGTTATCAATTTACTGACTTCATTAATTTAAATAAGGAAAAAGAAGTGTTTAGGCCTAAGGGATTGCATTGATAAAGAAAGTACCTATAAGTTAATGTATCCAAAATAAATAATTATACAAAACGAGTTACAATAATGCTCGATTAACATTTTGATGTCATTGTTGTTGGAAAAATTTAAGGCAAATATAAGTTAGGAGCTGTGCCCGCGTCTTCGTGCGCGTGAAAATAGTTCAAAATATTATTAAGTATTTCCCGTTTTTGGAACTTTTTTCTTTACCGCTCCGTCCCTATTGTTTGTAGGCTAAAGCCTTCCTCGATAAATGGGCTATACAGTGTGAGTCACGATAAACTGTACATGAAAATAGGTGAAACTACAAAAAATAATAATTTTTCAAATTGGACCTGATAGAAATAAAAATAAAAGCTTGCGTAAGAGCTGGGTGTCAAAATAAAGTTAATTTACCTTCGGAATAGAGCAACTACCACGAGCTGTCAAACGACGTTGATTTTGGATGACACTGGATATCAAATTGTGTGTTTGAAAGACAAAAATTTTGTTAAAAAATGTATTTTTACAAATAAAACATACAATTTTAAAACTCAGTTCATACAGTTTCTTTTGTGTTACTCTATATATAAAGCTTATGTTAGATTTTCAAAGAAAGACGCTGATGCTCCTGCATTTAAGTAGATAGTAAACACGGTGCCTTGTTTCGTTAGCGATTTTTCGTCAGGATTATGTTTGTTTGAGCTTGGTGATTGTAGTGTCAGTTACAATACATCCCGCCACTGCAGCTGCTCCATCCGCTGTGTCCATGGGCCCTGCAGCACTCGTCCTTCTCGGCGTCGATACGGCTGCAGACCTGGTCGCAGGGCCCGACGCGGACGGAGGCCTCCGTCACCACCATCAAGGCGAAGGCGACGAGCAGCAGCATCAGGGCGGTCTTCATGGCGGCCATTTTGTTTATTTTGAAGTCAGGAGAATCGATTCCACAGAGATGAAGAGTCGATGTGTGAAGTCTTCGAATGAATCTCTGCTATTTATACTAACTTTTAAGTGCAGGAAAATGGTCTGATATGACATTTGTGTTTGGGTTATTACACCAATTTTGTTTTTATTATTGCTTTCCTGTTTTTTGTCGGAAGGTTATCGGGAGGTTATGTTTGTTTTCGACACTTATGACATTACAGGTGTCCAATGTTATACAGATACAAGTATTGGGTTATCGTGAGGCTATCATTATTTTTCTACTAACTAAATATTAGTTGAATGTATATATAGGTAATATTACATTTTTAGCACGTTTTAGTGTCCCGTTGTTATGTTGGAGTTCATTAGTTATTATTATCTCTTATTTACCTTTGCGATCATTATTTATTTGTTGTACCTGTTACTGGATAATGCATTCTGTTTACAGCGGAAATTAAAAAATATATAAGTACCTATAATTTAAAATGTGTTTAAATGAAAATAACAATGCATGAGTCAACTTAGCATCCTTCAAATGTCCTACGGCAAGCGATTCCGCGCGGGTGAAGCAGCGGGCGGTAAGCTAGTTAGTAAATAAGAGGCATATCACAATCTATGTATTTTCTCTATATTACCAGCTTCATGCTACCTTAATCCATCTAGGTTAGAATTCATGATATTTTATTCCATATTATAAGTACCTTTTGTTTGTTTCTGTATACCAAATGGGCAATAAAAAATATTCTCACGAGTAGTTGTATGTATAGCCACAGTATAATAATAAGTACTACGTACAGAAGTTTTACTTTGCGAAGGTATTTAAAAAAATGTATGCTCAATGTCATTAACAATATGGTGTAATTTAGCCTGTCTCAAGAGTCAAGCACCATTTTGTTGTCAAACGTCAGTGATCGGCACTGCGCCGAAGCTATAGGGCTGACTTCGGTAAAATGATGTGACGTGAGGTGCCAAACTGCGGAAAATGGCGGAGGGAATACATGATTTAGCATGAATTATCATGAATAATATTAACTACTTATTTACCTCTAAGTGTCTTGAGGCAACTTAAAAAAGTACATTCTGTTTTTATTATTATTTAGGCAGTTAAATACTGCACAGTATTTAGTACACCATTTTCTTTATTTTCTTCCATCATACACAAGAATACGCGTGCGTGAGTCAATGTTCGCTCGTATGTAAGGCCTTGTCGAATAGTATCCGGTAGGTGGGCCATCGTGCGTGTTTTGTTTTCGATGTAAACTCGCGGAGATGAACAGGCCTGGTATAGCGCCCACTGGGTGCTGAACTAACAATTGCCAAAAAGTGCACTTACCGTACATAGGTAAAGTTAGGGTTATCCCGGCACGTGCCCGGCGCGTGTCTAGCGGAGGCTCGTCATTAGCCTGACGCGTCTCGAGGGAGTAGTTATGAGTTGTGCCATGGTCTGTGCTTTAAGTCATTTGCGAAGGCGAGCACTGGGGGATCGAACTCTCGAGTAACGCTCGGAGCTTAAATAATATAATATAATATAACGCCAATTAATATTAAATATAAACTTAAAACGCATTTGCTTCTCAATTTATGTCTTCGGGATGATTAAAGGTGTTTCTGTCAGTAAAATTAGTTATTGTCTGTCCAAATTGGGGTAATTTTGTATGGACATTGCAACGTATTCTTTGTAAGTTTCGATGTAGAACTGCAACAGCATCAACACAAACCTTAGTTGTCTCCTGAATGCTGTCATAACAAATTAATTTTCTGTAATATTATTTGGTAAATAAAGAAAAAACTGAGTGAACCAGCGGGATTACTCCGAAAAATGATATCCCACCAAAAATTTTTCATCTAAAGTTATCAGATCTCAGGTAGAGCCAGGTTGCAACTCTACACGCCCTAACTGTAGTAGACCTTAGGCAAAATGGGGTATGGCCGTTTCTCTATCGTATCGTATACATGGGCTACAAGGTAATAATTTTATTGATTGTTCATACTTTTCTTCGTGTTTCTTGTACCTACTAACGAAACGGCCAAGCTATACTGGGTGTTAGGTAAATGGGTATATGAGCCAACACTAGCCCATGTTAACATGGTCATATAAATGGTATGGTGAAGTCAGAAAATTGACATCTTCATTTTAATTATTTTATTTTTCATACAAATAGGATTTTATAAAATTTATTTTGTATGAAAATTGAAAAATTAAAATGATGATACAAGGTGATTTTGTAAATCACCTTGTATTTTGACGATGATGTACCTACATCAGTGCTACACATCGCATTTGGTTGGGTGAGGCGACATCCACATTTGTGTTAATACGAGTAAATGCGAAAGTACTTTGTGTCTTACTTACCTCTTCACACTTAAATCACTGTACCGATTTAGATAATATTTACTATAGACATAGTTTGAGTCCCGGGAAAGGACATAGGTTTTTTTTATCCAGGTTTTTGAGACAGGGATGAGCGCGACAAAGCGCTAGGGACTGGATGAATGACAATGAATTGTCTGCCTTGGTACTATTACTTACTCTGTGCTGCTTCTGTCTTTCTCGAACCACAGAATAAGTAAGAACACTATAATCCGGGCTTTTTCTAGGCGAGAGTGAAGTAAGCACCGTCAAGTGCGGTCAAATACTTGCGTTATTCTGTACTAGAGAGCGGCCGCCCGCGACTTCGTACGCGTGGATCCCGTTTTACCCCCTTCATCTATCTTACGCGGTTTAGATTTTTTCATACAAATGTTTTTTTCGCGCTAACTCCCGTTCCCGTGAGAATTTTGCAATATCCTGTTGTAACTAAGCTTTAAGTTTACTAAGGTACCTGCATGCCAAATTTCAAGCGTCTACCTTAAGCGGTTCAGATTTTTCTTACAAAAGGATTTTCCCGCTAATTCCCGATCCCGTGGGAATTCCTAAGTATACTATAACCTGCCCAGGAGTATGAAGAATAATTGTACCAAGTTTCGTTAAAATCCGTCGAGTAGTTTTTGTTTCTATAAGGAACATACAGACGGACAGACAGACAGACAGACAGACAGACAGACAGACAGACAAAAATTTTACTGATTGCATTTTTGGCATCAGTATCGATCACTAATCACCCTCTGATAGTTATTTTGAAAATATATTTCATGTACAGAATTGACCTCTCTACAGATTTATTATAAGTATAGATAAAAAATATAAAAAATATTATGTAGGTCTTAGATCATTAAAAACCGTATTTACATTTTGCTTACATAAGTGACAGTAGGTAAATTAGAGTATAAAACTTATTCTTTTTTTTACCCGACTGTGTCAATTATGATTTTTACTAACAAATTGTATTTTTTGTTATACCGACACTTACCTTAACTACAACTGTTTGTTGTAAACAAACTATAATTTAACTTAAGCAAGTAAAATCTTTTATTTACATATTTTCCTCATGTTTAAAGGATGTCACGATGTAAACACACATTTTTTTGCTTTATTTTGTGTGTGTGTTGTGTATACGACATAAAATAAATATACATCGGAACTAGTTTGCAAATGTTAATGTATTCAGGGTGGAAACAATAAGGTGATTTCACTCGATTATTTCTAAACTATACAAGATAAAAACTGGATAATGATCCCGAAAGTGCTCCAAGAGCTCTTTCAAACGGTATCAATAAAAGGTTACAGAATAAACTGGATCTACCTGAAAATTCAATGTTTCCAGCTTGATGGAGCCAGCCAGTACAGCTACACGATATTAAAAACTATACAAGATAATATCGTAAAACTGGTTACTGATCCTAGAAGTGCTTCAGAGCTCCATTAAGCAGAATCATAATAGGTTACAGAATAAACTGGATATATCTAAAAATCCAATGTTCCGAGCTTCCATACATTTAATACAAGTACAATCATGCACACATCTACGTGTTATTTTTTGTTACTCATGTGCCACAGCTAAGCTCAAATAAGTGCATGTTTATGTTTTGTTAAATGGCTATTTTTTATTCTGTCTCATTGTAGGACAAAAAGGTCGCTCCAGAATCTACCTATTCCTGTAAAGTTTTAATTCTTATAAGTGGCTTTCAAAAACCTCATGTCACCTCCTTTTGATCATTCTTTAAACAGGACTAGGGTCTCGAGGGCTATGCTCGGTGTTTCTTTACGAGATCGAATCAGAAATGAGGAGATTCGTAAACGAACTAAAGTCACTGACATAGCCCGACGGATTAGCAAGCTGAATTAGTGGCAGTGGGCAGGGCACATAGTACGCAGAACTGACGGCCGATGGGGCAGCAAGGTTCTGGAATGGAGGCCGCGTACCAAAAACGTAGCGTGGGGGGACGTCCACACACAAGGTGGACCGACGACCTGATAAAGGTAGCAGGAAGGCACTGGATGCAGGCCGCTACCAACCGTGCGATGTGGAAGTCATTGGGGGAGGCCTGTGTTCAGCAGTGGATGTCCTATGGCTGAAATGATGATGATGAGGGTCTCGAAGACTTGTAAAGAAAAAGTTCCAGTCAAGTTTTGTTCTGTCCCACTGCTGGAAGGTCGACCCAGTCCCAGTTAACATGTCCCTGACTAGGCCAGAAGTATGCTATTCCTTCATGTGGCTTTCATAATTCCTACGTCACCTTCATCTAGGTCGTCGCTCAAGAGTTTTAGGTCTTAAGAATTTAAAAACAAAAATTAAAGACAAAATAGGTTTTATTTTGACTCAACATTTACAAAAAAAACTTAAAGCTAACAATTCTTAGACTCTAAACAATTCCGTAGGTTCAATCAGTGCTTTTTCCATGCCAGTTGTGTCAGCGTAAATATTTACTATAATTGGGCTTGGTGCTTGTGGTGTCAATAGCAATACATCCCGCCACTGCAGCTGCTCCATCCGCTGTGTCCATGGGCCCTGCAGCACTCATCCTTCTCGGCGTCGATGCGGCTGCAGACCTGGTCGCAGGGCCCGACGCGGACGGCGGCCTCCGTCACCACCATCAAGGCGAAGGCGACGAGCAGCAGCATCAGGGCGGTCTTCATGGCGGCCATTTTGTTTATTTTGTAGTCAGGAGAATCGAATCCACAGAGCTGAAGATTTGATGTGTGAAGTCTGCGCCCATATCTGCACTATTTATACCTAATCATAAGGAAAACAAACCCGTCTGGCTCACTAAACTTGTCTGCGGGTTATTACTCAATTTAATATTTTTGTTATACAATTTTCCTGTGTCCGACCTCTAAATTGTTTTGTTTATTTGGATATCATAACATTGGATTTGGTAAACATACGTTTGACGTAACCGGTTTTGCGACAAAGCAACTAATTATCGCTTTGTCTTTTATTTTGTATGTTTCGCCATTTAAAAAGAAATAAAGAAAGAAAAATGCAACATAGCTTTTGCAGGCGACTGAATGAAATGACAGTGAGTGAATTTCGCTCTGTCAGAGAAATATTGTACCAACATTAAGCTATTTAGTTTGTTATAATTATTATGGCGATTCTGCTTCGATACTGCTTGCCTCCCGAAATCAATATTTAAAGTAAAAGAAGCTCTCGCACTAAGTAATACCATAATTCCTACAGCATAAACTGAATTGCACACGCTCCGTACAGGCTAATTTTTTATTTGAATTAAAAAAAACTTCCTTAGTCTATTGTACTAGTAAGATACAATCATTTTACTGCGGGAAAACAACCACTAAAATTTCACGGTGTATATTTACCTAATAAGTATAAAAATGCAAGTGAAGAAACGCTACTCTCTTTCAAATTGCAACCCTAGCTGTTAGAGAAAGGGTGGCTTTTTACTTTCCACTGCAATGACCGAGTTAGTGCAATTACTGTGTATTACTGTCATTTGGTAGGTAATTATTTTTAAAGCATGTTTTATTTTTATCTTTAAGTATGTTAATTAATCGATCGAATGATCGAATCAGAAATGAGGAGATCCGCAGGAGAACCAAAGTAACCGACATAGCTCGCAGAATTGCTAAAATCAAGTGGCAGTGGGCGGGGCACATAGCTCGTAGAGACGATGGCCGTTGGGGCAGGAAAGTTTTCGAGTGGCGACCGCGGGCTGGAAGACGTAGCGTGGGCAGGCCTCCTACTAGGTGGACCGACGATCTGGTGAAGGTCGCGGGAAGAGCCTGGATGCGGGCAGCGCAGGACCGTTCATTGTGGAAAACCTTGGGGGAGGCCTTTGTCCAGCAGTGGACGTCATTTGGCTGAAAACGATGTTAATTAATACTGTTAGTAGCTACCTATACATTTTTAAGTAGTTCTTTCTTAGTAAATTATGTCAATGAACATAAATTACAGTAGAAAAAATGTTTGTATAAATAATGTAGTAGACCGGGGAAGCCCGAATGCTTTACAAAATGGTAGTTAAGGGTGTAAAACGTAGATAATTTTATTGTATTTATGTACCTACTTTATGTAACCTACAATGAGGGTGGCATGTTAATTAATTTACAAAACCCTCTATAAATAAATAAAGAGAAAAAAAATGTAAGTAGTAATAATTTACATGAATTAAAATAATGTCTCATGTTTTCGAGTATTTTCTACGGAACATTATTTGTTTTTCACCACAGTCATTCAAAAACCACTGTTAAAATTAGTTCTTTTTCTTTTTTTTTTGGACGAAACTTGTTTTGGAACCAATACTAATAATAAATTCAATTTAAAAAATAGAATATGATCCATAACGAGAGAAAGAGACAAATTGTATATCTATCTAAAATAATAACTCAAAGGTGACTGACTGACTGACTGACTATCATAGTGATCTATCAACGCACAGACCAAAAACTTTACGGATCGGGCTGAAATTTGGTATGCAGGTAGATGTTATGACGTAGGCATCCGCTAAGAAAGGATTTTACGAAACTCCACCCCTAAAGGGGTAAAACGTGATCCACGGGCGGCCGCTAGTATCATAATATACTCGTATGAGATATTTAATACCAAACCTTTATTCATTATGCGATATAAACAGTCATTAATAACTTTCCCACCGTATCGTATACCGGGCCTTTACGTCTCCGAAATATTAAGAGCACTTATGAAGTGACAACGGAAGGCTTCCTTTCTGAATAATGGCCGCCGACTTCCGGCGATATATTTCCGCTATCTCTCAGCCAACATGGCGTCCACACTTCCGGTTGACCGTTATGGAGTGTTAATCGAGCATTATGTCTGCCAGATGAAAAACTATCAATGGATAGCCGTTGGAGTGAATAATTTTCGTATAAAGTTCTTAGGTGGGTCCATACGAATAATGAGAGGGAGAAGTTTGGTTTTGGAAGGTGAAGGACCTTTATCATGTCTGTGTTTCCATAACTGTAACAACGCTAAAATCTGTTTATTAATTTTACACAAATTTATTATAAGAAAATAACTAATCAAAAAGCGATGTGACTGATTATAGTGAAATGAAAAAACTACTCATAGTAACCCTTTTAACAAAACCAATATCCATTCATAAAAAAATCCAGAAGCATTCATGGTTATATACTACCTACGCAAACATTAAAATTTAATTATAATAGTGGCAGTGGGCATGGCATATAGCTCGTAGAGCTAACGGTCGCTGGGGCAGGAAAGTTCTTGAGTGGCGACCACGAGCCGGAAGACGTAGCGTGGGCAGGCCTCCCACTAGGTGGACCGACGATCTGGTGAAGGTCGTGGGAGGCGCCTGGATGCGAGCGGCGCAGGACCGGTCTTTGTGGAAATCCTTAGGGGAGGCTTTTGTCCAGCAGTGGACGTCTTTCGGCTGAAACGAACGAACTAATATAGTACCGTATTCTTCCATCAATATCCTCATGAAATTATTGATTTTTGATATCATGAAAATACTCAGCGTTTTGTACTTAGCAGACATCATTGTTTTCGGCCCTCTTGTCTGCTGCCTTTGTTATTGTTCCGCGGCCAAACAAAGAGCCGTGGGCTCAACAAAGACGTTAATTACACAGAAGGGTTCCCACAAGAAAAATCTCGCGATTACCTACAATTTTCCGCCAGATTTTCGTTAGAGTATTCCCTTGGAAGAATGGATTCATTATTGTAGTTAATTACAGAAACAATATTTCTTTTCTATTTAATTGTACGATTACGCAAATTACAATGTTGTATCTTTTTGTCCATGGAAAATGAATTTGGGATTGAAGGTTATTATTGTATTTTATTCATACAATTTTATCAACGTAGAGCCTTGTAGGTCACCATTACAAAGATTTCGTTTTGAAATTATCAGTACCTAGTAAAGAACAATTTTATTCATCAATAACTATTTCAGTAGAATACAAAGCCTTTATTTTCATGTCCATTGGTGATTGACCAATCAACAGTGCTACAGCCTATAATCGATTGCGAAGTTCATTAGCCTAACTGACTGCACTTTCACACACTAACTTATACATAATTTCTTCAATTACAAAGGGAACTGTCGTATAAACCCGTTATTTTTTCCTGTTCACTGATAATCAGTTGTCTTGAATTCTAAAGGAGGCAGGCTTGCGGTTCACATAATTTTCTTTGAAAGGGAAACTATTTATAGGCATTCAAATGTAGATAGCTGATTACATAGACCCCTTACTCACACATTTTGAAGAGTACTTTCAGACTTACGTGTTTTATCGACAACAAAGTTTACCAAAAATTCCAAGCAAAACCCCGGACAGACAGACAGACACAGCGAAACTTGTCAGGACTACGGAACCCTAAAAAATTATTATTTCCCCAGCTTTCAGTCAGATCGAGTCAGTTATACATTTGATACGTAGAGAGTAGATTTTAAATAAATGTATACACTTCAAAATATAAAATACATTACTCGGTTCTCGGTTGTAAGACAAATAGCTAGGTATATACGATAAGTATGAGGAAAGATACAAGATAGCTCGAGCGTGTTTATTATGGCAACCAATTTTTTTATCTCTTAAACAAGTAAGACTAAGTATGTTTGACTGTAGATACGCACAGATAATAATAAGATTGTTCCAAAATCGCACATAAGGAAAAGGTGAGCAACATTGGGTATATTTAGATACCGTCGTTTTTTTATTTAGATTTATTCACTCGTGAATTGAGCATCGATTAAATATTATTTTAAGCACTATTAAGTACATTACACAACTTATAAAAAATGATACTGCAGTTGAAAACATAACCTGGGGTAGGTATGCTAGGTAGGTACAACTAACAATAATACTCTACATTTAAGTTGAGTTGAGTGTGTTGTACCTACTCGTTATGCCTGCTATACACGTTGGCTGAGCTTAGGCCAAACGCGAGCGTAGTCAAATTAATACAAGGCAAGTGGTACTGCCTCGACGTTTGGCAAGTTTGTCGAAAACCAATGCAAAATACGCGGACAAACATGTGAACACTATTGGGCGACAGCGCGCGAGCGCCTTTGATCTGTGCTGAAAAACCGACAACGTTCCGAAGTGTGGCAAGTGGTCGCGAGTGATCGCAAGTTGTAACAAGCTACGCCAAATGAGGTCTATACACGTTGGCGGTTGACTTACCTCGGATACTAGGCGAACGACACCGAGCGACGGCAAGACAATGCAACTGTCTACACCTTGGTATTGGCATTCACTCGGCGACCCTCGGCCAACGTGTATTGCAGGCTAATGTGGCATCTATGCCTCGCCCAACAAAGTGGTCTTTGCAGTCAAATCACAAATCGCTTTGAAAGTTAGTAATGATTGTTTCAAATGGAAGTAAGAAATTATTGCAGGCTAATACTTTTTACTGAAACTACACTTTTATTGGCTTCAATATATTTATTGGCTTTAATTTATTTGTGCTTGCTTCATGTTGCGATGTTGGAACTTAAAACAAAAAAAAAGTTGCTTACCGCTGTCTGTCCCTATGCATTCTTAAATCTTTAGATTTTGATGCGGTTTCTTTTAATATGTAGAGTGATTCAAGAAGAAGGTTTTTGAGTATAATGATCTACCCGTACGAAGCAGGGGTCGATCGCTAGTTTAACATTAAAACGTGATGCCTAATAACATTCTGTCTTCACTGAAACGTACTCGTATGTAAATGACCTACTTTCATCGTTATAAACTCATGCATTATCTCACCGTCCACATCTCTGTACATTTATAATTCTGTTTGACCCATGTTGGCTTCAGCTTTTCGGCAGTTCAGAGACTTGCAGGCCTTTAGGCCATTGTCAGACTGACGACAAAAAAAGACAACTTTTAAATTTTCTTATTATTAACTTAACAAATAAGAATTAGGTACCTTTTGACCTCATAAAGGTAGCAGGAAGGCGCTGTATGCAGGTCGCTACCAACCGGCCATAATGGAAATCATTGGGGGAGGTCTATCTTCGGCAGTGGACGTCCTACGGCTGAAATGATGATAAGGTACTTTATTGACACAAAGTGGCAAGTCTTCTTTCACTATTACGGAGAATACAAAGCCAGATACATTCTTGTTTTTCAATACACAAAGTAATCTTACGTTATATGCGTCCCACCTGAGAATCACATACAAAAACCAACATTCGTACTCACTAAAGACAACGGATAAAATAAAGCTAGCTCAAAAAAGTCTAGAGTGTGCAAAATATCTAATATTCCCCGCCTCGTTACTCATTTGACATGGCCTTTACTTTGAACATGGCTTACACAGAAAACACGCGTGTGAAATCTTCGTGATGGCATGTACGGAAGGGCTTAATTAAAAGCCTTCTTAATTAGGCTAGGGGCGGCACAATGCGCTCAAAAGTTTGTAAGACAATAAGAGCGAAGTAATTAAAATATTAACGTACGAAGTAGATGTTTTCGTCCACTCATTATGAGGCTCAACAAGTTTGACTTAATTTTGATACTTAAAGCGAATATTGCCTCATCGGTTTTGATGCTAAAAGTTAAACTAAATAAAGTTTTATTGTTATTTTCCACTTCGCAACATGTTTATGATTTTTATTTGTATTAACAATATTTAGAAGTGGCAAAGAGTTGCTATTTTTGGTACGAATGACGACCTCTGAGTGGTTTATAAAGAGCAGCACAAATAAAAATGTATTATAAGCTCATTAGCATGATATAATAAAAGGATGCTTTAAAGGTTTTTTTCCTGCGTTGCGTATTACAGTTTATTCCGTTTTGCGTTTGAGGTATGTATTTAACAAGAAAACTTGCCATTAGGGACCTACGTATGTATTTGGTTTATATTAGATGTATACCGAAGATATAAATGTATTCTGTGATATAAGACTCAAACAAGGTTACATATTTAAAAATGTTTTAGTAATAGAATGTGTTTCTTTAATAGGCTTATGTTCGAGTTGTATCTTCCTGCACATTTATGTACAATTTAATGCTGTTGAAACATTGTTAAACAAATAAAATAAAAATAAATAGGTAAAATAAATAAAGTATTGAGCACCAAATTGATGATACACTCGAAAATATAATACACCACTAAATTTTTATCACCGAAAAAAAAATGTGGGTAATAAGTTATTGATACTGATCCTATTTATGCAAAAAAAAGGTAAATAAAGTTACTCAAAATTTCCTCTCAAAATTGGTAATTTATGGACACACGCGTCGCTAGCACTATTTACGTAAGATAATGTAATACTTATTAGAACTCAACATGGTCTAAGTTAGCTACGTATGTAATAATAACACTGGAAGCGTGGTCGAGGCGTGAGCGAGACAGACAGATCGGGGCAATATGCGAGCGCATACGACTACTCTAGCGACCAGCGGAGTGACCCAGCTGTGACGCGTAAAATACGGACTAAAGAAAATTTAATAAAAAAATAACTTTATGAAAAACATTTCTTTTTCTTTTGCTTTAAATTTTTCACACGTTTCTACAATATAACCTGTTAAAAATTTTTCGGTGATAAAAATGTAGTGGTGTATAATATTAAAATGCCCTCTGTCTAACAACAAGTGTCAAAAAGAAGCTTTTTTGCTAAGATTATAGATAACTAAGATTGTACTACCTTAGATTTGTTATAAAAACACTATTATTTTTTATTTTACTGTGTAACAAAGAGCGTCCTTTAATGATCATAGCTTTCTATTATGTCGTTGATCACTCACACGAATGAGCGATTTAAAAACATTCAATCATGAAACACAAATAACCTTTAACATATTATATTATGTGAGTGGAACATTTTCGTTTGTACGCAGTCAGCCCGCTTGTCCCGATGTTGTCCCACGTGCGGGTTCCCACTGCCTTGTTTGGTATTATGCTAATGCGCGCGCGCTCCTGTCTAATAATTTCGCTCGATTTTGACAAATCGTGAGATGTATTAACACTAGAGTACACGCGCGGACTACTATAGTAGACCAGGGTAACATTTTACGCTATAACTTTTTGAGAACTTGCGCCAGAGAGCTGCCATTCCAGGAAAGCCTCGTTTACTAAATTTGTCAGTAAGCCAGTAAAGCTTGGGTAGCTAGAGTCTGCGCACTTTTCTGAAATTGGCCGTCAAAACTGCGGGTCTACTCAAAAGCCTGAAATCACTCGACAAAAAAATTATGAAAGACTTGCAACAAATGGATTTACACCGTGTACCAGGCAGTAGAAAGTCATGAATACTATGACAGATAAAAAACTAATCATATTTTTCAGTAAATTTTTTTTTTTAAACATTGGTCTCAGAGTGCAATTTTGGTCCAAAAAATTTACAACTTTTAAATCTGTTTATAATGTTTGATCCCAAATAGTTATATAAAGAAACTTTGTTTATAAAATAACTATAATAAACACTTTTATCATTTACATAATAATTCTATTCATAAATTGCTCACAAACTGATTTACAGTGATTTTAAATTGGCTTACCAGAGTAGGCCGCGCGTGTATTCGTGTAAAAAAAGGGGCGCGTGTACTGCAGTGTTAAACTAAAATAAACGAAAAGTGTATCATTCCTTACAATAAAAAAAAACGTCTTATCAGGCTTACTTACAAAATAATTTATCGCATACTAGCGGCCGCCTGCGACTTTCGTATTAGTGGATCCCGTTTTACTCCCTTTTAGGGGTGGAGTTTCGTAAAATCCGTTCTTAGTGGATATCTACACCCTATATGGAACCTACCTGTCAAATTTCAAGTTTGTAGGGTTTTCGTGATTAATCCGAGAGTGGTATATTATTTATGTAGTTCTTATAGATTTTTTTATTGTTTTTCAACATCAACATTCAAAGCAAATATGAGTACCTGTTATGATGGGTACTATATTCCCAGTGACTTATTGAGGCTTTCATAGAGTATTCAATGAGACGACATTGGTATTTTTATGAACCAATCATTCAAGGATAGTTACGATACCTACTTTGGAATTTCGTGTTTTTAATTGACGTATAATAAACACAGCTGGTGTTTCACACAATACTCGTAAATGTAAACAAACTATGCATAATCAATTTAACGACAATTACGTCAGCTTGTGATAGTCACGCAGCTTTACGCCCGTATTAACAAACATTATATTATGAGGTCTCACAGTGCGCGTGGACGCATGAACATGAACCAATTACAGAGCTCTATCCAACTCTGTGCGTTCGATTTGCTGCTTCACTTAAACAAGTATCGTTTGTAAATACGGGCGTTAAAATCTGTCATATTCGTAAACGTAACCTTTAAGATTATGTTAAATGGTGGATGATAGAAAACATATAGGTAGCTATAATTATGTACTTATTACAAGTATTTCTTATTGTTTCTAATAACCTTTTTAACATTATTATCTTTATTTTTAAGAGTACCAGTAACAATGGAGTAGCACTTTAGTACAAACTCACAAGAAACTTACTGATTTAAGCTTAAAATTTTACAAAACCATTTTAACATACCTACCTTTCACCTATTTTTCCATCAAAACTTACAACAAGATTTTCACAACTCTATGCTATTCGAATCCTGAGTGGATTTGGATTCGGTTCTAAGACTATTGATGATTATTTGAATAGGTTGAATGGAGGATGCCATGGATCCGGGTCATGTCGCATTTCTAAAGAGATGGCGTTTTGTTCATTGTTTTTTATCTTCACATGTCGACTAAAATCAAAATAAAGTTAAGAGTATACAAATATAACTAGTCTAAAGTACGGCCAACTATCAGCGATACAAAAGGTCGATTCGACTGTCAAACTGACAATCTATTCTGTCTCTTCCCATCTTGTGTATTAAAATTTGTCGTAATGTCTCGTTCTCCCGCCAAAATATGTCAAAGTCAAACCTTTAGGCTGGGTTGCACCATCTTACTGTAACTTTGACAAACGTCAAAAATCCGTCAAATTCCATACATTAAGCACCGGTTATCGTCATAGTTACCGTTAAAGATAGGTGGTGCAACCCACCCCTACTATTCCAAATGACCATGACATTGGGTTTGTTTACATTTGGTATAGCTTCTCGTTGGCCGTACTTTAGTAATAAAATTGAAAGGTTATGGTTGAATTTTTACATTACTTTTAACATAAAATGACTGAAAGCAGAGACTGAACTATCTCAAGTCAGTGATAAACATGGTGTCTCAAATTAAAATTACCATAGCCTCCTGCCTATCAGATAAATTAAAATATTATTCTCAAGAAATATTGCCTATGTCTTTTGACATGGAATTTCAGTTGCCCAAGATAATCAGGATAATGATGGGCTTATTTCCAAAGCTCTACTGTTTAGTTCATACTTTGATTCGTAGACCCAAGACATCAAAAATAAAAAAGCATTTTGAAAATTGTAAAATTTCATGGACCGAATAGAGTTGTGGACCTTTGGCAATAACCCCAATGATGATTGTCCGGAAACACAATGGAAGGTAAATTTGGCCTTTAAGTAGGTAGGTACCTAAGCATTTGGTGTTAAATAAACAGTTGTTTAAACATTTATCAATAGAATCACTAACATTATGTCTCCTCAGGATTTATATTTTCCGCTTTCCTCTTCTGATTTGGCTCTACTTTAAAGCACCAGGAGATGATAGGGGCACACAGCTCCGTCTCATTTGCCACAGACAAGGAAGAGGCGGTTCTCAGCTATCAGCTATCTCCCCGAGTGACGTTATACGTTTCATTTATATACGATAATTGACGATAGGGCCGTTTGAAGTGCAGGAGGGAATCAAGCTGCGATAGAAAAGGTGCAACAGAAAAATACGAATCGCAAGGTGAAAAAAAAAAAGAAAAACTGTTTTTTAGATAAACTCAACTGTTTTTAAATGTACCAGTTATCTTTATGTACGGTATTTTACCAATATTATAACTATCTGGGTATGTTAAAAATAAATATTATTTTTAAAAACTTCATTTAGGATAAATTGGTAATATGATGTAAATTCTTTATTTCACAGATACTGTCAACTAGCAGCGTGTCAAGCCAGCTTCCAGTTCGAATATTACCTATTCTAATATAAACTATGAGAATGTGTATTACCCAACTATACTTTTTATTATACACTTCATACTATACTTTAAGAATTATAAGATTCTAAAATTCATAAGTAGAAAATGAATATTTAATGTAAAAAATTTGTTTATTCAGTGTCCAAGGCGGTGTTTTTTTAAATAAATTAGCAATCAGGAAAATAACATAAAAAAGCTGACGTCTTATGATTCCTTGGCCATTTATTTTGAATATTTTATTCTATTTATTCCAATCGGAACATCACAATATGGAGACCTGACACTGGTTATCAGTGAGTCAGTGTCACTACAAGTCACATGGGCCTAATCAGTTTAAAAAAGCGTCCCATTATAGTTGTTGACACCTTAGAAATGTACACACCAAGCCCGCCGCCGCCAGCTGCCCAGCTGTTTCAAAAGAATCATGTCGCCGACTTGTTTAACTGTCCATCACTGAGCCATCCCAGCTATGACATTGATAGGGGGCTCTGCTAACAATACTAGGTTATCTATTAGTTCCGATTTTTGCCACGTTGAAAACACTGAACATTTACTTTACAGAAAAATGATTTTGCCATTTACAGAAAAAATATACTGTCCATACTGGGTTATTAGTTCCGATTTTAGCCACTTGAAGTTTCAGAATTGTGCAATGAGTAGGAATAGACTGCATTTCCTACGACATAATAAAAAAGATCTTATTCATTCTGAACTGTGTCAAAAACCTTGATGGTCACGTAGCTTAGAGTTTCATTTGACGGCGTCGGGCAACGCACGTCCAGTCCTACAAGCCAACAGATTGCGTCTATTATTTATGGCAAGTACAAGGCCCTCGCAATTTCGATGCGGAACTTTCCCTTCCTCCCTTGTATACCAATTTCGCAATGCTGGAAAAAATATGACGTTATTATTGGACGAGTCAAGTTATGAGGACCCGAGCGGTCAAGCGGAAGGGGTGACTTTTTATACAAGTTTTAGCTGATGCGAAACGGAGTAGAATTTGTAATGTTTGATAATGTAAGATGATTGTCAATACGATACCATGCAATATATTTAGTTTTGGTCTTTTGTATGTTATTGAAAAATAATTATATTTAAAAATGAGATCGAGCAAGAATCAAGAATTCAACCATTCAGTTTGTTAGAGTTGAAACATGCATGCAGTGTATTCTTATTCTACAGGATACTAAAAGCCACAGGTAGATAGGTACAGCCGTAGTATTTGAGGAGCAGAAATGAGGAGATCCGCAGGAGAACCAAAGTAACCGACATAGCTCGCAGAATTGCTAAAATCAAGTGGCAGTGGGCGGGGCACATAGCTCGTAGAGACAATGGCCGTTGGGGCAGGAAAGTTCTCGAGTGGCGACCCCGGGCTGGAAGACGTAGCGTGGGCAGGCCTCCTACTAGGTAGACCGACGATCTGGTAAAGGTCGCGGGAAGAGCCTGGATGCGGGCAGCGCAGGACCGTTCATCGTGGAAAACCTTGGGGGGAGGCCTTTGTCCAGCAGTGGACGTCATTTGACGTTAGACTTACGCCCGTTTTCACCATCAATCCCTAATTCTTAACTGACCACTATGGTAACACATAACAGGTTTATTTTCATAGGGGACACTTAAAAATTAGGGATTGATGGTGAAAACGGGCATTAGTACCCTAATACTCAAAAAACTTTTCATTGTGACTTAAGTATCATTGAAATTATTGTAACGTATAAAAGTACGTGCATCATAAAAATATACTGCACACCACAGCCATGTGACGTTATAGTGAATTCTTGCTTGCTTGGCTCTACAGGCTCCAAACACAATTTAACGGTGGAATTTAATAACCAAATTAAATAATTACCTACCTCCAAGTCTGTGTCAGCATCAACATTAAACTTGCTGCACATTAATCATTAAACTCTTAAATTCATTTCGTTTATCAATGAAGCTTAGCATTTCTCCTTATCACCGCTTAACTCATTTCTGATTTAAATCTATGAAATGTTAAATTGAAGTTGACCTGTTTAAGGAAGGAAATTTTGCATAGCCCGCTCTCCAGGCTTACATATTTATGAGGTTTGTTGCGAGAACCATCGCGGAAAGAAAGTCAAACATTAATGAATGCCTAAATATTCTGTACATGTAAATGGAAAAATGAATTTTTACGTAATACGATCTAGTAATTTGCGTATTTAGTTATTTTATTGTTATTAGTTCATTTTAACATTTTTTTTACTTAAACTTCAGTGTAATTTAGCGCTTAAACTACTGAGGTTTTTTATTATCATATTACTCGTAATATATGAGCGATTACATTGACCGATGAACTATGGATTTCTCTGTCTCTATTTTATTTTATCATAGAAGCATAATATATTAAAGTTTGTTCGCATGGCGATCCAGTTTTGAAAAGTGTTTGTTGTAACATTATATACGTAAAATATGATGTCCATTGTTTATCAACAAAATCAAGGATGTATTTTTGTGAAGATCATTTCAATGTAAGTTAGATATTTCACACAACATAATCTGATATCATGTAGGTACCTACATATAATGAAATTGTTGAACTTTGTTTATGTTAGCTATCTATTCCTGCCAGGTTTTTCAAACAATCTTGTACTTATTATAATTAAAAAATATGAACCTCACCTCCAACCTTTCACCATGAGCATTGATTCGTTCTTGTGGAGACCTTACTAAGGGGAGACCGAGTTGAGTTGTAACAGAGTAGAGTTTGTGACATTGTCGATTTTTTGGAGTTTTAGTTATACTAGCGAGCTCGTAACTGAGCGCGTTTTTAGTTCAAGCAGGCCTGTTCATCTCCGCGAGTTTACATCGAAAACAAAACACGCACGATGGCCCAGGTGGTGAGGCCTTGTCGAATAGTATCCTGTAGGTACAGGATACTATTCGACAAGGCCTCACATACGAGCGAACATTGACTCACGCACGCGTATTCTTGTGTATGATGGAAGAAAATAAAGAAAATGGTGTACTAAATACTGTGCAGTATTTAACTGCCTAAATAATAATAAAAACACAGAATGTACTTTTTTAAGTTGCCTCAAGACACTGAGAAGTAAATAAGTAGTTAATATTATTCATGATAATTCATGCTAAATCATGTATTTCCTCCGCCATTTTCCGCAGTTTGGCACCTCACGTCACATCATTTTACCGAAGTCAGCCCTAAGCTTCGGCGCAGTGCCGATCACTGACGTTTGTCAACAAAATGGTGCTTGACTCTTGAGACAAGCTAAATTACACCATATTGTTAATGACATTGAGCATAATTTTTTTAAATACCTTCGTGAAGTAAAACTTCTGTACGTAGTACTTATATTATTCTGTGGTTCAAGTCTCGAGCTAACAAATGCGCGCTGTTGCGAGCTCGCTGATAAAGGTTTTCAAAAATCGACATTGCCAACTCTCCTCTGTTACAATCACCTCGACTCTTGTGGTGCATTATCGACCACGGAAGCGGCGCCTGAGTTACGACCGACCACTTCCGGCGAGCGTTCCGGCATCGATACCTACCCCAACTCTAGTACGATACACGATGTATCATTGCTAATAGGCTGTGTGATATCTTTCAGGATGACCTTAGTCTATGGTGTCCGTTATAATGACATTTTGTTTAAAAAATATTCAAATTGTGGGGCAGTTTAACATCAACTATATCACAAAATAATAATTTAATTTCCATTATGGAACAGAGTAGTGAAATATCGTTGTTATAAAAACTAATGATTGTTGGTATTAAAACGGCTATTTAACTAAAGCTCTTTTTAATACTAATATGAAGTAGTAACCGTATAAAAATACATACCTACCTACATGATCATTACCGAAAATAATATTACATAACCAATCTACTTTAAGCTCAAACTTACGGTTTAAACATGAAGACTGCCTATAAATAAGCTTAATAGTACGTCATAAAAATAATAAAAACAACACGTACGACGAGAGCTCATCAAGCTTGATACTGCAGCATCTTAAGCAGTTGTAATAAGTGACATTTTCCAACAAAAATGTATACTTTGATGTGCTATCGATTGCACCATAAAGTACATAGCACACTTATCAACCTGGAAAGGGAACAACATCGTATCACCTTTCACTGCGGAGCAGAGCGGAGAAGTGTTTGAATAACCAATCAGAGGTGGAATTGTGTAAAGCAATCGTAATCATTATTTTGACAGTTCATAACGTACGATTATTCTGTCAAACGCTTTGTATAACTGACTTTATCGTTCGTTATGAACTGTCAAATGATTACGATTGCTTTACACAATTCCACCTCTGATTTTATTATTTCCACTTCTCTTCTCCATTCCGCACAACTCTGCACTTCGCCGCGCTGCCACCGCTGTCAAATTGTATAGAGAAATTTGACAGCCCAACACTTCTCCGCTCTTCTACACTCCGCTCCGCTTTGGTGGAAACCGGGCCTTACGGTGCGGATAAGTGTGCGTTGCAGTACGGAATTTCATTCGAAGAATAAAAGTATGAGGCGGTCAGCCACGATCCGTTTCCGGGTTGATAAGTGTGCTTCATTCTTTAAACAGAGCAAACTTAACCTCTATAAAAGTGGAATAAACTTTATCAGTATCGCTATCCAGGAATCAGCTGATTCTATTAACTTTTAACGCCCTCCTAATAAAGACATAAGCACTTGCTTTCGTGTACTGGGTATTTTTCTTGCTTTACGAGCGCGAGCGGTTGTGTTTACTGGCACATAAAACTCTCTTATCCTAACCGGATTTACATTTTCGTTGTGAATGGTAGCTACACACATACTAATTTTTAGAATCGAAGTGTTGTAGATGCCTATTCAAAGTCTTAATGTACGAGTTTATTTTTTTTATTCATTATTTTTTTTTCTTAATTTGCAATATTTTTTACAATGTAAATTACTAAAAATAAAAGTACATTATAAACAAAGACTTAAAACTAGTTAATCCGCTGGCAGCGGAGCAGGGCCCAAGCTATCGGTGGTCAGGGTCACCGACTGAGGAACCTCCGGAAAATGCGTGCCGTGCTAAGGATCACCGCCTTTTGTATCTGACCATTGAGCTAACCATCTAGCGAGAGCTCCTTTAGATGACAACTATCGGGACAATGATCATCGAGTCAACATCCAACATGGCGGTCACCTCGTGGTCCATTTTTTTTATTTTATTAATTCACGCTATGGATATAGCTTGGTTTGATTGTATGGCCCTATAATCAGTGCTGTAACTAGCTTTCTATACGCCCCGAACAGGCTTTTATACTTTTTTTCAGTCAATCAGGTCTTTTCTTCGCCCCATTAATAAGCCAAATCTGATACCAGGTTATGTCTCAGTACATATCTAGTCCATATCCACATGTCTAGTCCATAGACTAGAAGAAGAAATAAACGATTATTGACAATATTATAAACTTTTTGAATAAATTGCAAAACTCTGTAACAAAACTTTTTATTTCAAAACACTTGAAGTAAAAGGTTGATTCCGCCCACGTTTCATTGCGAAAAATCGTCCCTTACAAAATGTTTTACGGGGGTCATTGTTTTAAATAATTACCTACGTGCAGGCTGACCCCTCAGGCCAGGCACCCGTGCGGAGCAGCTTGCAGCTACAGATATTTATGGCCCAGCGGAGATTTCGGTAGTTAAAAAAAGTTTTTCCATTACGAAACTTAACCGAAATACGCACAGGAGGCTCGGAAACATGAATAATAATTAATAAGTTGCGATCTCATTTCTCCGCACAAATTGTAACTGTTATTACGTGAAAAGGTAATTTAATCCTCTTTTATGACGGGTTTTGCTTGATATTTTATAATTCACTAGCTGACCCGGCGAACTTCGTACCGCCTTAGCGTAGAGATTTTCTTTGTATTTTTTTCCGTAAAAACCTTGTACAGAGTATTAGAAAACTACAAAAAAAAATCAGCCAAATCGGTCAAGCCGATTTCATGTTATGTCGTGACAACGGAAAACGGGTTTCATTTTTATATAAATAAAGCTGAAGTAAACCTTTAGGTGGTTCTTACAAGCGTTAATCAGTAATTAGCCAAATACGAAGTTTTCACTTTAAAAATCCCAACTAATATTATAAATGCGAAAGTAACTCTGTCTGTCTGTCTGTCTGTCTGTCTGTCTGTCTGTCTGTCTGTCTGTTACGCTTTCCCGCTTAAACCTCGCAACCGATTTTGATGAAATTTGGCATAGAGATAGTTTGAGTCCCGGGAAAGAACATAGGATAGTTTTTATCCCGGTTTTTGAAACAGGGACGCGCGCGATAAAGTTTTTCTGTGACAGACAAAAATCCACGCGGGCGAAGCCGCGGGCGGAAAGCTAGTTGGACATAAAAGAGAGAAAAATGTATTACATTTACATCACTTTAGGATTAAAATGACAGCAATATCGCACCACTAGACAACAGTTTTGATATTGCTATAAATATTGCCATAGGAGCTGAGTGGCCTCTGAGTAACTGAAATTTAAAACCGGTATTTACAAACGATGCTTGCTTAAGTGAAGTATCAAATCGAAGAATAGAACTCTGTGATTGGTTCGTATCCTGTGCGTCTACGCGCACTGTGAGACCGCATAGTAATGTTTTTGAATACGGGCGTGTGTCTTCTTTTTTAGTCTAATTTAATGCTAGTTTAATAATATCTTTAACGGTAGGTATCATTCTATAGTATTCCGTTTACATAAAAAAAACTCTCGTAAATAACTCATTTATTTTCAAAAGCACTTTTACACATCTCAGTGTTAACCCTACCACTGCTTCGGGACAATAAATGAGCCAGTGCTGAGAAGAAGCAGCGCAAGAAACTCAGTCACTATTGTTAACATACATGCATTCATGTTGCAATTTCTTTTCAATTGCAACTCTGTCTGTTAGCAAGTAAATCTTATTTCTACACGTTTTTAATTTAGATCCCACTTTAAAATAAAACGGTACAAGTAGGTGTCGCGATAGGATCCAGATGCGGCCACGGAGGTCCCCTACCACATAAATTATGGCCTGTCAAGCCCTTGTTAAGGCTGAGAATGTTCAAGAACATTATTTTGTAATAACCTTACTGAGACAAGGAATGTGACGAGACAAAAGCAGACACGAAGTTTAATTTCCCTGCATGAAAAAGTAATAAAACTCAAGTTATGGATGTATGAAAGGTCTAACGCCTAACTCAGCCAGTGTCTGTGGTATGGGAACGGCACGGGAGGCATTGACATATGACGTGACAGAGCATACAGTAGAACGCCGATTATCCGAACGACGATTAACCGAATCGCCAATTATCCGAATCGGTCCTAAGCGTAATATAAATAATTTAAACCAAGTCTAATTTTTGTATTGTTTTGTTGTAACAAGTTGATAATCGCAGGAGTCTAGATATATTTCAACTGAACGTTATTGTAGAACTGTAAACACAGTTAAATAAAGTTTATTCTATGTGTGACAGTTCGTTTTAACACGCTTTTTCTTTATTACCATTCTATGTCCGATTATTCGAATTTTCGATTATCCGAATCGACCCCGGTCCCAATTAATTCGGATAATCGGCGTTCACACATACGTACATCTGAAGTCTCGCTGACGTTTGACATCAACAAAAACCTCCCGTGTCGCTCCCATGCCTCAAGCACTGGCTGAGTTAACCTTAAGACCTTTAGTTCCATGTTTTCCTAAGTCTGCACTAACAGACAGATCAGACTGTTAACAAGAAGATGCAAGTCATATTTGACGACAAAACTTATCAGGCATAGCAAAATGTTAGTCTGAGATCGGCTCAAAGAGGAATGTTCCTTAATTGTGTTGAATAACAGCTAAAATTGGGCTGGCTCATGGCCTGAGGTCTGAACCGCGCCAACTCCGAGTGGGAAGTTCCATACAAGTTAGTTTACAACGATAATACTGAGATATGAAATAATGGAACTGGCACCTTCTGATGCTAACTTTAGCATATTTATGGCTAAATATGCCACTAGGGGTTAACGGGACTTATTAACGTATTTAAATATATTTGTTGCTTTACATTTTTATTGCAGTACAGTCAGCTGAACATAAAGGTGTACTTTGAAATATTGAATTTTATCACTGGACAAATAAGGATCAACAGTCAAGTTACCAGGGATGTATCGTTTCTTCTTCATCATCATCATCAACAGCCCTTTACAGTCCACTGCTGGACTATGAGCCTCCTTCACTATAGTGGAGGGTATTGCCATAATCCCCACGCTTGGCAGGCGGGTTGGAGATCGCAGTTTAAAAGATTGATGTTTTTCAGAGAGCGCTGCTGCCCGTTCTCTGTTTGATGTGTAGTGTCCCTAAGTCGCCTCTTACGACACCCGCGGGAAGAGTTGGAGTTGGAGTTGGAGTTGGAGTCGTTTTTTCTTAATTAATTGTAATATTTTAACAACGATAATTATTTTAATTTTTTCTTGTCACATTATTTATGTACTACGTAAAGTTACAAACTTAACGTCTATACGCAGCTGGATCCGCAATAAATAAAGTAAAAAAGAATAAATAGGAAGGAATAAAAATAAGAAAGGAAAAAATAAAATAATAGGAGTGAGAAGAAAAAAATAAAGAATGGAATAAGATTAATAAACAGATCTGGACATTCTGAGGACCAAACTAACCTGTGGTGCAATATACATAAAATATAAATCAAACCTATCAGTTTGTTAATGTCCGTCACTTCTAGCAACTCTTAAAAAGGAATAACAACATCTTGAAATTGTTCCTCACAGTTTGTGGCTCAATTCCGTACTTAATTTGATAGTTTATCTAATATTGCACACTTAATGGCCCAGTCAGAATGGCTTCAGGACAAAATTAAATGTTCGAATAACCCTCTCCTTTATTCCTTTTATTTCTCGTAGATTTATTTTAATTTAGATTTATTTATTTATAAGTTTTTGTTTTATCAAACCATATCTACCATATAACCATACCTATTAAAAATAAAAATAGCCTCATTTTAGACAAATAATTGCCTGTGCAATGAGACAATGGTCTGCATAATCAAAGACACTGGACATACTTATGGAAAGTGGTCCATAGGAAGGAAGGAAGGCAGGAAGCCTTTTATAAGACTTCACGTGCGCTGAAAGTACAACCTTACCTGATGAGCACTTAATACATGAAACTACACTAGTCACATAGAGCAGGTAAAAGCCGTATAAAATTATCCACCTTAATAAACAGGCTTCGAAGGTGATACAGAAAATAATAAGGCAGCTTAGCTCTAAGCGGAGCCCGACATTGCTGCTACGAGCGGGTCTCTGGGGAGGCGTAGCTACGACGGCGTAGCTACGGCGTAGAACTCGTAGCGATACGGTAACGGAGCTAGACTTAGGAAGATTTAGATATTAGTTAAAAAATGAAAAAGTTAATCGCTTCCACCTTCGGTCTGATCATCACTTACCATCAGATGAGATACAAGCCAAGATCTTCCTCGTTATGGTTAAAAAAAATCAACATTGAGGAACTATGTATACGAATTTCATAAGGTTCATCATCACTCTATGCAGAGCTGTGTGACTGAATTGCATTAACTTCGTATCACTTGTGAAAAACTTAGGCTATAGCCAAATTAACCGTCGACTATGATTTTTTTATTTCCATCACAATTATGCAGTCATTTTGCCTGTGTCATTTTTGTATCTCAAATAATGTGTGATTTGAATATTACCTAATTAAAAAGGTAGTTTATGTTCTTTTAAACCAAAACATACTTCCCTATTTTTTTTTTCTCCAAATGAATTAAATAAGTATCAAAATATATCCAGTGCTAAATTAGATTAATAAGATAATGATAAAACTGCTTAAGGAAAGGCGTCAGTTAATTTAGGCTAATCAACCATCTACCAGTCCGTTTACTGCCCTGCCCTCTCTAAACATTTCAAGCCGAACTGTTGAGACGTACGTAATCAGTACCGCTCATCGCCCCACGCAACCGGTAGTTGGATTTCTCGAACCGTGAAATTTTATCAAGAGAATTAATCTCGTGAAACTTTCCCCTTGGACACCGTACTCTTTTATTTTTTAATTTAAAAGAAATTGATTTTACCTTTTTTTGTATTTGACCTTCGCAGGAAATGGGCTTTGATGTTTGGGAAAACAGTGGATTGTATTAAATTGTTTTAAGAGATGACTAAAAAGATAGCAGGAAGGCGCTGGATGCAGGCCACTACCAACCGGTCATTATGGAAATCAACTATGTACAGCATTGGATGTCCTATGCCTGAAATGATGATGATGATGAAAATATGATTATGCTTATCGGTTTGACTTATTGTAACTATATTTCTGACATTATGACTTTGAATATTTTGCAACTGGCTTAAATAAAATTAAACGGAATTAAATAACCAAAGAAAATTAAAATATTTCTAAAATAAAAAATTTTCAGCAAATATTACTAAAACATACTTAGGTACATTAATTTTCCCACTAATTCTGCCTTTGAACATGTTATTAACCTACCTACAAAAGTAAAAACTTTTTGAAGTAATTATTATTATGTCATCCTAAGTTTT
The DNA here is from genome assembly GCF_004193835.3 of Ostrinia furnacalis. Lineage (NCBI taxonomy): Eukaryota > Metazoa > Arthropoda > Insecta > Lepidoptera > Crambidae > Ostrinia > Ostrinia furnacalis. The sequence continues at coordinate 140,027 of NW_021134553.1, forward strand.
AGACAATCAGTGCATTTCCGCATTCCATCAAATCGTATGAGCCTAGTATGTATTGAAAACGCGATTTTTGGACATGGCAATAACTATTTTTCACAATTTCTATTTTTAACAATTACTGATCGATAGGTGACATTTCGCTCTTTCAGAAACCGAATCTGTAAAGGTTCGGCCAAACCAACGCGTGCAGATTTCTGCTGTTTGCCATTGCCATCGCCATCGCGCACGCGGGCTGCACGCGTTGTTAGGCCGAACCGAGCGCTTTCACATTTAGGCGATTTAGCAGCGCGACAAACGCGCGACAGACGCGCTGCCGAAAATTAACGCGCGACAGACGCGCTGCCGAAAATTTCATACTATGTGACAGCTGGTGCGGGAGGCACCATTACACCATTTACATTACAAAAACGCCGCTGCCGCGCTTCTGTCGCGCTACTAGCACCCTAATGTGAAAGCGCTCTACCTCGTTGTGATCAAAGTGATTATTGTTATAAGTACGCACTGGGAGTCAGATTTTGCTTCAGATTTATTTTTCACTATGAAATACTCACTTTGGGTACTCATAAGTCAACTGTCCATTCTTCGTTTTTACATTTGTTTCTATACGAAGTAAATAATTGTATTTCTGTAATTGCAGGGTGATATATGCGAACCGGCCTTAAGTTTCCACAGACATTATCGGCGCGGAAGTCGCAAACTATAATAACGTGTCGGCTATACGCTCACACGCACTAATACTTTCAATCGATCATTGAAAATATTAAGGAGCGTTTATCCTGGTATCAAAGTTTGTTTAAAAGGCCATAAATTATTATGGGTGTTTTTGCTGAAATTTTTCTTAGGGTGGATTCGACCACCCAACAAGAGTTAATATTTATCTCGGAATAAATATTCAGTTTTGACATATTTCCCATACTGAAACTGTTAATGAGCTAGTTAAACCAGGAGTTATTCTCGGATACAATTTTGGTCGAATCAGGCCTTAATGTGCAAACATTTTTAGATAACTGCTTTAGCTCCTATTCTCCTGACACACTGAATAATCAAGCTGAGTTGCATCACCTTAACTTTAACCGTAATATGTCTAGGTATAACCGGTGTTTTTGTATGGAGTTGATAGAGTTTTGGCATTTGTTTAACCTAATGTAAACTGGTGCAACTCAGGGGTTAATATCACAACTATTTTAGTTAATGCTCACACAAAAAATATCTTATGTCTCCACAGGCACGAGTCACTTTTATACTATAAAACTATCCACTTAGTTTTATCTTCCTCCACCAATAATATTAATAAAGACTAAGTGTATTTTTAAGATTTTGTTTCTTGTTCCCAACGTGTCACATCATTCACACATGTAAAGAATTCCCACCAAGTCACACTGTTACTCGATAGGACATATTTAATTTTTGTTTACTTATCTTTGGGTGTCTCTCCTTAGGAACAAGTTGGACCTGGACGTGTCAGTCCTTTAGTGTAAAGTACTCTTTAGGGTAAACCCCTTCCTTCATACGCCTTTTGCATGTTGCAAATAGTAATTATACGCTTCTAAGTATTCATCAGTACGAGGTGTCTTTAAACACTTTCATTCTGAAAGTAATCAATTTGAAAATTTTCACATAAGTTATTTTCAATCTCTTTCAAATTTCATGCAAACTGTTTTAATGTGATATGTAAACATTATTTTATTTCACTTTGTAGTACTCGTAGATACGAGTAAGTAATAAGAGATAGGTTCACTCAATGTACACATACTGAGGTTTTAGATTTCAAGTTGCAGAAGTTTATTGTTGCCGATTATGCGATTTGCAACTGGCATTACTAGTATTAACCCTACCACTGCTTCAGGACAATTTACGGGCCAGTGCAGTGCTGAGAAGAAGCAGCGCAAGAAACTCAGTCACTATTGTCAGCCTCTTTTTCAAAGGTTTACAGGCTTTGAAATATACATAGTTATAAATATTTATGCGAGCTAGGCAGATACGCATTCCAATATGAATAATCAGTGTTTTTTTTAATAATAATAAACTTTATTGCCCTGTTACATAAAGTTTAACACTACAGTACACGCGCCCCATTTTTTACACCAATACACGCGCGGAATACCAACTCTCTGGCGTAAGTTTTTAAAAAGTTATAGCTTAAAATGTCACCTCTCCCATAGTAGGCCATGCGTGTACTCTAGTGTTAACAAATTATGAATATTGTATTTCCTGTAAACTGCAAAACATGGCACTTATCAACAGTTGCACGCCGCTATATTCTATTATTATTATCATAAATTGATTAAAATATAACCATACTCTTGAAAATGAATTAGAGCTCTTATTGTGTATAGATATCTATACACAATAAGATCGAACAAAAAAAAACATTTTGGAAATCGTTTCATTATTGACGGAGTTCTGCGGTGGTAACATACATACAAAAAAAACACTCGATTAAAAATGTAACTAAAACTCTATGAAGTAGGTCAAGCTAATTTGTAAGTAGGTACCTACGATATTTGTACCCAAAACAGACTCCGAAACCAGTTGGCTAGTAATTTTTTTTTCCAAATTGTCCTGAAGCAGTGGTAGGGTTAAAATAATATTAGGACATGTAAAAGAGCCTACTTGCAAAATAAATTAATTTGAATATGTGATATGCCTGGCGCCATCTATCGTATTTAGTAGGTATTCACACATCGAGATTGCGAGACCATGACATCATCACTGGCCGGCGCGGCGTACCGGTTAGACATGTTCCCAAATACTCCCAATCACCCTTCAGTCTTTAGCTTTTAGGTCTAGTTTAGTATGGTAGACCTGCCCGCGTGCCGACTCAGACTTTTAAATGTTCGTCGCCCGCTTTGTTTTAGGTCTAGTTTAGTTTGGCAGGCCTGCCCTTGATGTTGTGGTGTGCGCATCATAGCTTCACATTCGATATTAATCAGTTGGTACTTACAAGTAAGTATTTACATCAGTTTGTGTTTTAGTGACAACAGGATTAACAAACTGAATCGTTTGACAAATCAGGTATGTTAAATATTGTTTTGTTATTTGATTATTTAAAGCAACAACTTACGGAGTACAAAGAATAATATTAAAACAATATATTAAGGAGTACAACGCCAATATTAGTCAAAGCATTAACTCTACATTCAAAGTGTGTTATAAATACACTCTGCTTGTTTGTTTATAACCTTAATAGTTGATGTTGGAGCATATTTTACCTTGTACAACTAAAAAGCGATTTTATTAACACCTAAATCAAATTTCTAAATATGAACTGCCCGGCATCCTTCTTTCCCGAAGCCTTCTTTTAATGAAATAATATTCCTTTTTATTTTAGAACCATGAGCAAATTAAAAGAAATCACCGGTTACAATATGCAGAAGAAACAAGTCATGAGGTTCGTCAATATTGACCAGTTAAATCTGCCACCGATGGATCAGTTATATGAGGTAAACAACAGTCTCAGAACAGATTTCTGAATAATGAAATATTACCTAGTTCTTGCGCTGTAAGATGATGCGTTTGGCCAATGACGGTTCTGAGTCTGATTAAAAAATATGTTTTGACAGTTTAAAACGAGTCTTCCAGCGACTTGGCCTACTTTTAGCTTGGTCCACGGGCCACCACACCACTCACTCAAATGTGATGATATTTTGTTTTTATTTTATATAATTTAAACCGCATTCTTTACATGATTAAGTTGCTAGGAGCACGGTTTTCTAAGTACCCTGTGATTAAATGATTGTACATAACATATAATTATTACATTCACAGCTATGTTTCGTCGATCACAATGGCAAACCTTATGTCTTCAGGAGATTAAAACCCGAAGTTGCAGATGGTAAGAATCATTATCATTGTTTTGTAATTATTTTAGCAATTTATTGTAAGAGTAGCTGTATTATTTACATTTCTTTTTTCAGATAACTTGGACAAACTCAACTGCGAAAGTTTATCTATAGATTTAAATGACATCAAAGAAATTTTTATCAAATTAACAGATGACCAACGAAATATTGTGATGCACGTGTATTACATGTACAGAAATAACAAGAAATTTACCTATGAGAATGATTCTGGGGAGGTTTGTGAAGAAAACCCAAAAATTATATTGCAGGGACCGGCGGGCACCGGTAAAAGTACTATCATAAATTTTATTGAGAAATTGATAACGTGGGAAGAGAACAAAACATCTGATGCACCAAATAATTTAAAAGTAATAAAATGTGCGTTCACTGGGAAAGCTGCTTCTAATATTGAAGGTTTCACTTTAAATTATACTTTTTCAATTCCTATTTATAAAACAACAAGACTTTCTAAAAAACGAATAGAATCTAAAAAAGAATTATTTAAAGACTGCATATTTTTTATTTGCGATGAAATTTCAATGGTTGGTGAGAGAACTATGAGTGCAGTTAACTTGCGTTTGCAACAAATATTTGATAACGATAAATTGTATGGAGACAGGTTTGTCTTATTAGTTGGTGATTTATACCAAATTGATCCAGTTAGACAACGTCCAGTTTACCCTCAATCTAAATTATGGACATGTTGTGAGTTTTATGAATTAACAAAGATCATAAGACAGCAAGATGAAAAGTTCATTACAGCATTAAACAATTTTAGAGATTCTAAAATGACTGAAGAAGATATCAATTTGTTGAGATCTAGAGAAATTGAAGATTACGATCAAGTACCAGAATCAGTTATTCACATTTTTTATCAGAATAAATATGTTGATGAGTATAACAATTTGAAATTAAATAAGTCCACTGAAAAAGAAGAAATCGTTAACGCGGTTGAAGATTCTGAAAACTGGAATCCATCTCATTTACGTGTAAAAATTGGTATACGTTATATGATAACAAATAATATCGACGTAGGTGATGGCTTAGCAAATGGTACAACTGGAATAGTCAAAGATTTTGATTATGATAAAGACGGTGTATCTGCAATTTGGATGGAATTCCATTCCAGCCAGATTGGTAAAAAACTAAGGTCCGACTATTTGAAGATGCATAATAAGTCAGGTTTTGATAACTGGGTTCCCATACCGCGATCAAAGATAGTCGTTAAATTGATATCAGATCCAAAAGTTAGCAAGACTGTCGGTAACATGTTTCCTTTGAAAGCAGCAGAGGCTATAACTGTTCACAAAAGTCAAGGTCAGACTTATCATGAGGGTGTCTGTATACACATTCAAGAAGATGCGTATGATAAATTACGCACTGATAAGAGTTTGCAATATGTTGCACTAACACGTGTTAAGCGTCTTGAAGATTTATACATTATGGGGAAGTTAAATTTTTCTTTAATGAACAGTGCTAAATTTAATCGCACCGAACAAGAAATAAACAGACTGCGGAATGAAAAGAAACTTAAATTAGCTTATGAAACCTTTGAGGATAATAATGGGGATGTTATAATTTATTTAAATACGGGATTAACATTTAACGAACATTACCAATTCGTTACTACTGACAAATGGTACGACAATGCTTCGCTACTAATATTTTCAGAAACAAACACTATAGGATCGGATATAATTGAAATACCAAATTTTGAGATAGCTTTTCGTTCAGATAATGATACCGCTTTGAGGTCAGGTGGGGGAATAATTTGCTATAAAAAGGACAATAAATTGATAGATGTTATTAGTTCCATGTTAGATGATGAAAACAAAATGTATTTGACATTATTTTTATACGAGAATTCTATATACATTGTAACAGGTGTAAAAGGAGACTTGAGTGACGATGATTTTATTGAAGCAGTCAAAAATTTTATACTTAAGTATGTACGAAATGAAAAATGTATATTTCTCGTTGGAAATATTATTATGTCACCTTCTTTAATCAACTTTTTTAATCAATTTAATATAAATACGGAATTATCGTGCAGCATTTCAAATGAAGAACCAAATGATGTAGTGCTTTCCCGAAATATTAAAATTAACGGGGATCAAATGGGATTCTATCAGTACATACCCGCACCCCATCAGCCAATTTTCGTCAAGTTACCTCCTAAGTGCGAATTGTCAGAGAGTCATGGTAACTCTCAATCTTATTACAGCCAGTCTCAAACCTCGACTGATGAATCTCGATCTGTGATCAGTGAGTCTCAAGACTCTCAAGGCACGTATAGTGAGAATCAATCGGAAAATAGTCAGACTAGTAGCTCACAGCCTTGGTCCCAACCCATGGAAATGGATAATTTTTAAAATTCTTATAAATTGTGATTTTCAACCGACTTCAAAAAAAGGAGGAGGTTCTCAATTCGACCCGTATGTTTTTTTTTTTTTTTTTTTTTTTTTTTTTTTTTTTTTTTTATACGCAATATCTCCGCCGATTATAAACCAATTTGAACGATTACTTTTTTGTTGAATAGGTATTATCAAAAGGGTGGTTTCATGTGAATTTGAAGAAAATATTTCACCCCCAAAGGTGGAAAATTGGGGATGAACTTTTTTATAATATACATTAAGAATATGGTCTCAATGTACTGCCTACCTTCAGTGGTAACATCAAGGTAATAATTAGTTAACTAAAAAGCAAGAAATAAGTTAAATTTTATAAAAAAAAATAAAACCGACTCCAAAAAACCTACACTAAAAATTGAATAATAATTACTAATTACCTACTTATTTATTAGGACGAATTATTAATATTTATGTAGGTATACCATGATTGATACTTTTGGAGTCGGTGCAGGCAAACTTTACATGTTTCATAATCTTGGCACCGACTCCAGAAGTATCAATCATGGTATACCTACATAAATATTAATAATTCGTCCTAATAAATAAGTAGGTAATTAGTAATTATTATTCAATTTTTAGTGTAGGTTTTTTGGAGTCGGTTTTATTTTTTTTTATAAAATTTAACTTATGTGATATGTGTTTAGATCATTCTGAAAGTTATTTCTTTATTTTAGCTTTTAAAGTTATTTTTTACCTAGCTCTGTGTTTATTGTTTTGTTAGAAATATGAAAAAAAGGCGAATTCAAGGAATTTGATTACCTCACTTGAGGTTCGGCCAAACTAACGCGTGCAGTGCAGCCCGTGTGCGCGATGGCGATGGCGATGGCGATCAGTAGAAATCAGTTGGGTCGCCATCGTGCTTCGTTGCATATAATAAAAATCTTGAAGATACGAGTATAAACTGCATAAAGACTGTACATTGAATAGTTTAAAAATATATTTAGATTAATATTGTCCAGCAGTGGACGTCATTTGGCTGAAACGAACGAACGAACGAAATACTTAGTAACCGAAATCAGAGCATTTGATTCTTCGATGACGCGCATGGAATGTTGGATCTAAAGGAAGACTGGCGTTTGGCGTTGGCATAACGGAATCCCGCCTCCCGTTTATGCGAATTCAAATTATACGGAACAGCGAATGATTCGAATACTTTTATTTACGCTATTTTGTGTCAAATAATGTTTAATTTACGAGGGTTTCGGATTCCCGACATTTATTACGATCAGCGGAGGATTAAATTTCAATATACGAGCCATTTATTCAGCATCTAAGCTTCTTTTGCGCGCTGTGATAAGTTGTCTATCACATGAAAGCGAAAGATAAATTACCTACTATTTTGTCGTTTTACCAGTGTAGACGGGCTAAATAATATTATCTACTATTATTGTATTATTATTTAACTGAATCCAAATGTACGAGTATCTAGGTTAAGTTTTGTTAAGTAATAAATGTATTTTATTAATTAAATTAATATTATTATGTGTACTCTTATAATAAAATAGATAAGTCGTAGTCAATATACTATTAGTGATAGAGCCTGGCTATAAAATTAGAATAAATATAATTAACTACAACTGTCAACTAAGTCTAGTATGAATATTTTAGTACCCTCATAATAATGCAAAGCAATGGCTTAACTATTTTTTTCCTATTGTAGGTAATAATAAAATACTAGGTTAAATAAAAATACATCGAAGTTTGTTAGGGCAGTGGTCCGTGCTCTCTTTTAATTAATTGGAGTGTTGAAGTTATATTTGCACCTTGAAAGCAACTCCATTAGAGAATGAAAGTCGTAGAATGAATAGAGGGTATTCAGCAGATGTCGTCTGTCGCATAGAGGGTGGGCTCGAATGCTGCCCTTTTGATATTTTTGCCACCTTCAGGTATATTTTCGTTGAAGCGGGCCGGTCGTGGGGCGTACGGAACTATTGCAGTAAGAGCATTCTGGCTACGACTAGAACGAAAAGACCACGCAAAGACCCGCGTAGGCCCCGTAGCTGTGTGAGAACGCCTTAAAAATTGTTACAAGTGGTTGTATTGTACAAAAAATGATTTATTGCACTAAAAATGTAGTACTTTATTGTATGTTTGTCAACTGTGTACAAACAAATTATTCTATGTAAAACATGAATGTGGTATGCGCCATTATATAAATACTTTTTGACCATCACAATGCGTTTTCATTTCATAATACAGTGTGAGTCACGTTAAAGTGTACATATGAAAGTAGATGAAACTAGGCCTATTTTTATGGACAAAAAAAGAGGTCAAAATTTTTTTGAGATTTTTTTAAATTTTTTTATAGAATTTTTTTTCTTTCAATTACTTATTGTAAAGAAAACGTAATAACTTTTAAACTAAGCGGTATATCCCGATAAAATAAAAACATTAATAATGATAAATAACAGGCGATACTAAAAAAATACATAAGAATACACAAAAAAGGCCAACAAATAATAAAAAATGATACTTTTTGAAAAAAATCTGCTTTTAAATTCGTGTTTTTTTGGTTATTTGATAAATTTCTCCAAAAAATACCCCTATAACCGGTAGTTTTTATTACTTTGTATTATTCTCTATCGTATTATCTTTGTAAAACCAAAAATCGCATGTCTCTATCCCTATCACAACATTTGCTATGATCGTTTGAACAAAGGCCTGCCACAACATTATTCTCCGCTACAGGTAGAGACAATTTTAATTTTAACTAAAATGCTTATTTTACTTCGAAATATTTTGTTTTTATTTGAAATCTAACTTGTCTTTATCAAAATTACAAATCTAGAGCCATTTTCAGTTTCGTTGTTAACGAAGCGTTAAATGGCGCGCCCGGAGAGGCTTAGTTCAAACGATCATTGCAAACGTTGTGATAGGGATAGAGACATGTGATTTTTGGTTTTACGAAGGTAATACGATAGAGAATAATACAAAGTAATAAAAACCACCGGTTATAGGGGCATTTTTTGGAGAATTTGATCAAATAACCAAAAAAACACGAATTTAAAAGCAGATTTTTTCAAAAAGTATCATTTTTTATTATTTGTTGGCCTTTTTGTGTATCTTATGTATTTTTTTAGTATCGCCTGTTATTTAGCATTATTTTTTTTTTATTTTATCAGGATATACCGCTTAGTTTAAAAGTTATTACGTTTTCTTTACAATAAGTAATGAATTGGAAGAAAAAAAATTCTATAATTTTTTTTAAAAAAATCTCAAAAAAATTTTGACCTCTTTTTTGTCGATAAAAATAGGTCTAGTTTCATCTGTTTTCATATGTACACTTTAAACTTTAACCGACGACGTGATTTTTTTGTCACGCCCTCTGCGACGTGCGGTCTGTGGGACCGCTATACTGTTTACTCAAAAAGTAATATTTTTTTGTATAAAAGTATATTGGTTTTATATTTTTTGAGAACATTATAGTATTACAAATAAACATACGTATAATTTGTGAGGAATAAATGTATATTATTTATTTAAATATGGCGAAAACTTTTTTGACCCTTAATTTCATTGAAATTACACTAGAGCTCAATAATACCTATATAACTTGTAAATTTTAATCAAAGCAAGAAAAACTATACTCCTTCCAAAATATACTGAACATAATTAATAAAATAAAAATAAATGACACGTACATTACATGCACAAAAAAAATTGACGTAGGGTAAACATTAGGCACAATCAGGACATTATTTTTTACCGCATGCCAAGCATTTTCGGTATGCATAGGTAACACCTGTAAGATAATTTCGATTTCAATTTAATGTACGTCCTTTTTGCAGCTGGTGCAATGACATCAGGCTGATTTGGCATGTCAGAGCCTAGAGTAGATGTCACTGTTTGCTTTACCACCCGTTTCGCGGTATTTTTTTACAGACTACCATCTTTTACATAATATTATGTCCTAATATCAATATATCATTAGGAAATGTCTTTTGCTAGGTTGTGGTGGCCCAGGATCCATCAATTTTACAAAAAATGAGTCGTCTAAAACAAAAACACATGTTTTAGTATGGTACAAAAAAGTCACGTAGTCTGCGACGTGCGGTCCCACAGACCGCTGTTGAACTTTAAATCGAATTATCTTATCAAAACTGCCCTTATCGATGTAACCACTACCTGTAATCGCGTATGGGCAACTAAACTCGAAGGTACTGAGACGCTCGGGACACGGGAGTAAGTAGAACATTGCAGTCCAGAAATTTCAAAAACCGGAGCGGTCTGTGAGACCGCACGTCGTCGGTTAAAGGTTAACGTGACTCACACTGTATAATTCCAATATTACGCCCAAAGATTTCTTTTTACGACGAAAGACCTATGTCTTGTAAAATTCGTATTACATGATTCAGCGCCTGATTCATGAAAACGTAACAGAAAGACAGGGTATCCGCATCTAATATTGTCGAAAATCGATCTCAGCACGATTGTGCCCTCTCAGGAAACTTTCTAACGACATAACCGTGCAATTGATATGCCCCAAGTGTAGGCCCATTGTAAAGAAAAGAAAATCCCTATCCGAAAATCTTGGGTGAGTTAGGAGTTGGGTTGCATCAGTATTCGACTCATGCCGACGCCCGGTGTCGGTTCCTTCCCGCCCTCTGCGGTAAACTCCTACAGTAATTTGACTTTGTTGTTATAACTCAGTTTTAGTTGTTTGTCGCCGTTGGCAGATTTATTGCTTTAGTGAATGTCGCTAAATAGTCAAAGCGAAGCAAATTGATACTTTCAGTTGTTGTGGACTGTTATTTGCGATTTTTTGCGGGTATTATTTTATTACTGATTTCGTCAGTTGTGCCTACGACTTTGTACGCGTGAAAATTGTTTATTTTTTCTTTCTTTTTACACAAAACAAGGCAGGTACCTATTGGACCGCAATCGCACCTTATGATGTTGAGGGTGATAAGCAGGCTAGGTACCATCCTGCCATGTAAGTGCCTAATCACTCTCGCCTTCAAAATGCTGGATTATATTGTAAATTACAGTTTTCAACGAGGTCCTCCTAGTCGTGTCTGCTAAATTCACGATCCACTTTTTTATGATGAGGTAATTGATAAAATTAAAATCGTTTTTTTCACATGTAGTACACCTTATTGTATTTATTGTATATGGGCCTCATAAGAGGGCTCAAGGTCACCCAAAGGGCAATGGAGCGTGTTATGCTCGGAGTTTCCCTACGTGATTGAATAAGAAATTAGGAGATCCCTAGGAGAACCAAAGTGACTGACATAGCCCGCAGAATCGCTAAAATCAAGTGGCTGTGGGCGGGGCACAAAGCTCGTAGAGCTGATGGCTGTTGAGGCAGGAAAGTTCTTGAGTGGCGACCACGAGCCGGAAGACGTAGCGTGGGCAGGCCTCCCACTAGGTGGACCGACGATCTGGTGAAGGTCGCGGGAGGTGCCTGGATGCGAGTGGCGCAGGACCGGCCTTTGTGGAAATCCTTGGGGGAGGCTTTTGTTCAGCAGTGGACGTCTTTTGGCTGAAACGAACGAACGAACTCCTTATTGTATTATTTAAATTGTTTATGTAAAAGGCAAGATTTAAAAGCAATAAAATCAATCACACGAAATGCACAGTTGTCCAGAATTAAAGGATTCGCGTTTAATTTCGCGAAAAGCAATCGATCTCATACTTATCTAGGATAATGTACACACGATCCCTTCATTTAATTTACATAAAAGTGCAGCTATTGTTCATTTTTCTATGAAAGGGGATTATCCTCGCTTAGCGTTCCGTGGGGATTTGTCCCACTGCGGATTCTTATGAGCCGCCCACATGTAGGTCAGTTAGGGGACTTGATCGATTTATTAGAACAAAAATTAAGTGGAATAGTCAATTTATTTTTGATTGCAATAAGGAAAAAATATTTTCATTCATCGTCCATAATGAATCTTCTCTGGCGCAGTCAGGTAAAAAAATATATTGTAAAGACAAATTAGGTATTTAGCTACTGAATTTTTCCTTTCGTTAATTTCGAGATAATCGTACTCCTGTAGTAAACATTAAAAGACTTGCCCGATGCGACCAAACTTTTATACGAGAATAACTCCTGGTATTACTAGCACATTATCGATTTATTCTGAGATTAATATTTACTTTTTGTTTGGTCGAATCCACCCTAAATACCTACCCTAATACCTAAACATATATTACACATTTAATACCAGGTGCGATTGTGGTCCTGAACCTGACTTGTTATGTATAAAAAAGCTTAGAGATGAGAATATTGAAAAAAGTACAGTAATATTTTTATTTTTGCTTGGAAGGACTTTCAGAATAAAGGCGGGTAAAGTCGCGGAGCAAGGCTATAACAACGGATTAGCGCCTTGTCAGTTGTTTTGTTTGACAGATATCGTGTTGGTTTAATTGGCTCAAATTAACACGCCATAGGCGATGTAAAAGGCAGATTAGCATCAACTTGATAGTGAAATAGACCACTATTATCCAAAATTTTCATCAATTTTCACCTGCACCATTGGCACAAATTTTAAAGAAGAAGAAGAATTTGTCATTGATTAGATTTTTTTTTTACTCAGTAAGGGACAGTAAGGGATTTGTCACACTGGATGCGGTCTGCGGTCTGCGGTCTGATCAAAGAAAACACAGCCCGCATATTAGGTACATTTACTTTGACCTGGGTAACTGACACTGGGTAAAGTCAAAGGGCTAGTTTATGACTTCAATTGCTGATTTTTAATTCAAATTGAAAAACAATATCACACAGGCTTCTTCTTTTAGACAGACAAATATAAAAGAGTTTTGTCTTCGTTTTCTAGGTACATAGTGCACATTATAATACTTACGAAGATAACTTTTTCCACGACACCATGATTTATGAAAGGATGATGATCAGCTGTAAGTGAAACTACTTCAACGTACTATTTACTTTTAATTTTAAATCCGGTTTAACAACTTCAGATTCAACAAAATCTATTCTGCCAAAGCTTTTAATCCACTCTAATCCATAATAATTGCGGTAATGGCATTAATCCTCAGCAGAACCAAATCCACGTTGACACGGTACGGGCAGCATGTAAACGCATATTTGGGAATGGTTCCATTAAATCACGGTATTGTCGTGGCCAATCCCATTCAGCTTGAATGGCGTACACCGCGCTGGCTTCATCAAATTGCATTGAATGGCCGTTAGAGCACTCATCGAGCGTGCCGCGTTCTGAGGGTAAAAATTTGAATGGAATATACGAACTGGCAGTTTCACTTCTGCTGAATCATTCCCATTCGAAATTCAATCGTATCTAAACGTAATAAAGATTGTAGAATTTGTAGGAAGGAATTAAAAGGTAGTAATCCCGCTACTACTCTACTTCCGACCACTCGGACGGTGGTCACAATGGTCCGTAGACTCAATCCGATATTGAAATTGGAGCTGAACTAACGTCGGTTTTCTTTTGCGATTTTGGTTTTTACGAAATGCAATCAGAGGAGTATAATGGAAGTTTTAACTTGCCGCATTATTCACCTTTGTCATGCATTTTCTAATTGAACTCAGTTTCCATTATCTTGTCTACTGTTCCCGTGACTCATGATCGATCTTATGACTCAGATGAGAAAAAATGGCGATACCAAATCTACGTTTATTACAGCACTGCCGATAGTTTTCTCTACACAAAGATTTTAATACTCCTCAACATTTTTCTACGCTAAGATAAGCGAGAGAGACACATTTAACAAAATATGAATTCGTCAAAGCCGTTGTAAGTAGTTTGATACTCATGGTACAGACGACAGCACATCAAGCTTATGTAGTTGTAACAAGGGTATCAACAAAAAAAATATATATTTTGATACAGTCCCCCCTAGACAAAACGCACTTTTTGATCGAATCGAAAATCGAATCCGTCAAAACTCCATACAAAAAAGGGGCTTTTCGACCACTTTTCGACTGGTTTGCGATTATAATTTGCACTTTGTCTAGACCCACAGGTTGTCCTAAAAATCGTGTCAAACCGAAGCCCAGAGATAGAGCATCATCTACCCGAATCATCTTCATGTATGTTTCGCGAATTCTTTTTTGGTCAATGTGACGCAAATAGTTAAGGTACATACCTATTTTTTTATTATGTTAGGTCGAGCTGATTCCCTACATATTTACATCCATAAAACGAATGTAAACTAAAAAAGTTCAAAATCCTGTACCTGATACGGGTAGCCCTGGTGATGCTCTAGCTCTCTAGACTGCTTCATCATCATCATCATTTCAGCCATAGGACGTCCACTGCTGAACATAGTCCTCCCCCAATCTAGACTGCTTGACACAATGTTTTTGTGACAACCTGTTGTTCGGGATTCTTATAGATGAAGGAGACGCTGTTTCGTGTTTCAAACGGTTTACTACCAAGAATATCTTGTTACAAGGAAATACATTAAAATTGCGTAGTTGCTCTGATGTGAACGATGTAAAAACCAAAGAGATGTGACAGGCGCGCGCGGGGCCCCGCGGGCGCGGGCGGCGGGGCACGCGGCGTAGTGATGTTCTTGTGAACAACCTCCGCCCTCCTCGAAGAATCGTGCCGCTGCTACTCCTCGTCTAGCAGGGGGCAGACCCGGTTTATAGCTCGACGGATCTGACCCTGCGATGTCAAAATGTCGACGACCCGGATGGCGCCGTCGGAACCTGGGTACACCGATGTGATGCGCCCGAGTGGCCATTTCAATGGCGGGCAACGCTCGTCTCTTATTAGCACCAGTTGGCCAGGCTCGATGTTAGGGTGCTTGGTCTGCCACTTGGTGCGTTGTTGTAGTTCGCAAATGTATTCCCGGCTCCATCTTGTCCAGAAATGCTGCCTGGCTTGCTCTATGCGGGCATATCTGTGAAGACGGCTTGGATTAGCGTCCTTTAAATCAGGCGTTGGCAATGACGTTAGAGGTCTCCCTACGAGGAAGTGCCCGGGAGTGAGAGGGGAAAGGTCATTGGGATGGGAAGATAGTGGAACTAGAGGTCTAGAATTGAGGATGGCTTCTATCTGCGCAAATAGAGTCGTTAGCTCTTCGAAAGTTAAATGCGTGTTCCCTACAACCCTTTTCATATGAAATTTTGCTGATTTCACAGCTGCTTCGTATAGGCCTCCAAAATGCGGTGAATAAACCGGTGAAAACTTAAAATTAATACCTTCGTTTGCAAGGTCTGACATTGAAGGACTACAGGTTTCTACAAGCCGAGCAATCTCTCGACTAGCTCCAACAAAATTAGTGCCGTTGTCACAAAAGATTTGGCGAGGCTTTCCTCGGCGTGACATGAATCGGCGCAAGGCCAAAATAAAAGCTTCAGTTGACAAATCGCTTACAAGTTACCGCTGCGACAATGCCGGACCATCTTCGTGCCGAAAAAGGATGATCCTGCAGACCCGGGCGACTACCGGCCGATTTCAATCGCGTCGGTACCGCTCAGGCACCTGCACTCGATCCTGGCGCGGAGGTTGGAGAGGTGTTGCCCCCCTGATGTACGACAACGCGGATTTATCTGCGCCGACGGTACCCTGGAGAATTCCGCGGTACTGGACGCTGTACTGGGGGATAGCAGGCAAAAGTTGCGAGAGTGTCACGTGGCGGTGCTCGACTTCTCGAAGGCATTCGACACAGTGTCCCACAAGGCACTTGTGGAGGTGCTTAGAGGGCGGGGGCTGCCCGGGGCCTTTTGCGACTATATCGCTCGACTGTACGAGACGGCAACTACCACCTTAGCCGTGAATGGGAACTCGAGCGAACCTGTGAAAGTCGGTAGAGGAGTCCGCCAGGGAGATCCACTCTCGCCTTGGCTTTTTAACATGACAATGGATCTTGTTCTTGCGTCCCTGCCACAAGAGGTAGGCTACAGGCTTGAAACCGAGCGTGTCTCGGCGATGGCTTACGCCGATGACCTAGTCCTTGTCGCGGGATCTAAAGTGGGGATGCAGACAGCCATTGACAGCGTATACCAAACGGGGCAACTCGTGGGGTTACGGTTGAACTGTGCAAAAAGCGCGGTGATTTCAATGGTGCCCGACGGGAAGCGCAAGAAGCATCACTATCTGACCGGCCGGGTTTTCCGTATTGGGTCGAAGTGGTTGCGTCAAGTTAGTTGCGTTGAACGTTGGCGCTATCTCGGTGTCGATTTTAAGGCATCTGGATGCGTGACGTTAGAGCAAGACATTGGGCGAGCCCTGGACAACATCTCCAAGGCGCCTCTCAAACCGCAGCAGCGGATTNCATTAGTACGCCGGCTGCGCTCGATTCGGATATAATGACGTCACGCGGCCTTGCGTACGTTGACTTTTAGCGGCAAAAACGGCCTATGTTTATTACTTAATATCTTCGTAAGTAATGGTCCGATTTGGATAATTCAAAAAGATATATCTTTTTTATGTCTTAAAGATTAACGTAGTTACTAGTTTTATTGAATTTTCTACAACAGTACTGATCCTCATTATAGGCACTTACTTGGCACTGCTGCGGCCCTTGCCGGTTGGGCGAGGCGGGCTTCGGCCGGACCTTCTTAGCGGAGAGCTGAGGACGCTCCAGCCCTGCTACAGCTACTGACACCCTCGTGATGCCCGTCAGCAGCCCGCTTGATGACGACGTGCAGTCTGTGGAACAAAACCTTGAGTTAGCTTGTGAACATCTTGTGGGTACAGAATGGAAGAAGAGTAACTACGGTGGATGACGAACTACCGATAAAAATAACTATAGTTAGGTATTGAAAATAAAAAGCAAATGTTCCAAGTTATGTTTGCCTACTAATACCAGTATAGCTACCTCCCCAAGTTTTGACACTTGGAACCAATATTTAGTTTTACCAATGTTTCACTGCTTGGAAATACTGTCCCTTTATTTCCAGATATATTTTTTCCTGTTCAGTTATCACGGTTTGCTGGTTACAAAACCAGGAAGCAGACACTTCTTAATAACAATTGCCTTCATATTTCTTCCCTATAATTTTGGAGTGTTGAAATTATTCATTCGCACCATCAATTTAATTCCAACGTCGCATCAGATTCTATAAAATGAAAATATTCCGCTGTTGATCGCGACTCCATTGTCGATATTCTGTTTCTTCGTCAACTGCATTTTCAGTAACTACAGAATTGCAGAATCATTTGACTTATCGCAACGTCGTGGAAATAATGAAGAAACGGTGTCTTCGTTTTGTGTTGAAGCTTCGACTATTCTAAAATACGTTTTCCTTGCTGTCAATTGTATAAATATGCAGAAATCTATGTTTCTTAATTCTAATTTATTTTTGTATTGGATCGAGAGAAATTGCACCTTTTGTTGCCTGTAGAGAAAGCATAGATAACCAGTGATAAATGATCAACTAGCCTTTTTTAATTCAGTAGAAAACTTATACTACGAGTTACATACAGACAAATCTCCATTTATATATTTGGACTCTACAGGCCCAATAATATTGTTTCTTATTACTCATTGTACAGAATCGCACTTCCCTTGTTGCACTACGAGGACACATAATGTAAGTATAGATTAACTAGAATTAGAACGTGGTGCTCCAAAGATATTACCTAGTTCTAAATCAAAGCCAAAGCAGCTGTTAACAGCTTTCGCTACTGGTCCGCGTAAGTCGCTACAGGCTTTACAGCGGTATCAGCGATATTGGAACATAATTTCTCGGCCCCTAATTTCCATGGTTCGGTTTTAATTTAGGACGGGCCGGTCCGCAAACAAAGCCGTTCGAAAATGAACGGAAATTTCACGAATTTATACTTTCCTTTTTCGTTGGGAAAAACTGCTGAATTAGGTGAAAGTAGAGATTGTTTGGGCGAAGGATCCATTTTCCGAAAATGGATCTGACTGCGGAGGAATTTAGCTCCAGAGTCGATTGCAGACAGATTGCTCTAGATTTTAGTGTCGTAAATAGATTAATCTTGGCCCACAGAGTCGCGTGAATATCCTTACAGTCTGTTAACATTTGACTTTTACTTTTAACTACAGATATATTGCTTACACACCTCATAACACTTATATCCGTAAATACACGCTGGCAAATAGATACTCGGTATTATTGATATTGTGTATTGTTGCTCATAAACTACATTTATGAGAACAAAGCTTCGGTAAACAAACATTTCCAAGGAATATCCTGCGGGGCACAGGATTTTCCGTGAAGCATAACAATTAGTGGAAAACAGGTACGGGCAGAGATATTTGGAAGAATTAAATATAGTCACACACATACAATATAATGAGTTGTTACATGGTTGTTCAATGGAAATAATTATATGGGCATGCATTTCACTACTTTTCAGCGAAATGCAGACACAAAAACTGAGCGAGAAACCAATTATAATTACATTATTATTCTGCCCCGCCCGCCCTACATTATAGAGTGCTCAACTACATTTTAAATTACGATTGGTTCTGCGAAAACAACTGTGAAAATTAATATTTTCGCTCGCCATCGAACGAATTGACGTCGAGCCGTTGTTTACTTTGGAACTGAGGATTATTGAAACTGCAATGTTGATTCATTTTTAAGTGCGATATTGTGTGTGTGATGTACAATCGCGGTGAAAATGGAGCTAAATGTATTTGCGCTGAAATATTGACAGGATCGATGCAATGCAGTGCGTGGCTTCGGTTTGATAGAGCCAAATGCATAGAGTTCCGCATTAGGCGCCTCATCACGCGCCGCGCGCACCAAACAATGCCACTCGCACGAATTAACAGAGTAATTATTGCAAGTAATAGTGACGTCTCTGAATAGTCATTGACGATCGACGGAGCAGATTACAGGCGGGGACAATGCAGCCATGCACAAAGGGCCCACTCATACCCTGACTTTAATCATTGTAAGCGGTTGCGAGCTCTCAAGACCAGCGACAGATAGTATCGGCACACGGCTCCGAATAACAGCAAGGCCCGTCCATTCGGTATTGATTCGAGGCTCCGCCCGCTGATGGGATGTTCTTTGTCACGGGCGGCCGTTAGTTTGTTTATGTTTGTGCTACCCGCATATCCATCTCGGCCGTTGGTTACTAATGGAACTTAAGAAAAATGATCGGCCATCTCTCTGGCCGGAGTGGACGCTTTTGAGCAGATGACGTGATGAATCGCCGATGTCGAGGATGCTTCATTACGGTTTAACGATATTACCCCTCACCTACGCAATTTGTTTAGGGTCCTAAGTACCCCGTGAGTTATTATAGCCAACTTTGCGTAACTCCGTTTATATTGGAACTTTTTGAGGCGGCTTCCGTTTTAATTAATGAATCCGACCGCGGTCGAGTGTTTGACTGCGTTATTGGAATAAAACGCCTGCTTCGGGAAAAACAATCTAAAACAAGTTGGATTGTTCACGGGCCGTGTTTGTGGCCGATGACGTTGTTTAGGCCGACCCTCATTCAAACGTTGACGTGGAACGTGATAATGTTGGTTAATGGAATAGAAAATAAAAATTGATATTTGTATTATGGCTATGAAAGTTACGGCTGAGAAAACATGATACAACGACTGACAGCCTGGAAAGGGACTCACTCTTACAACCTTCATCTCAAAATAGGATCGGATTTCGAAATAAATCAACAAATATCTAATTTGGTGTCCAAATGATTACTAGAAATGCATTTTTACAAAATATACAAAAATGTCGCAATGCATTTTTGCAAAAAGTGGCTAAGTAGGTATGACGAAAATATTCTTTGTAAAAATTATGCACTATTTATCGACTGTGCTTTATACCTGGTAGCTTTTTATTCACCTCTTGTTCAAAGAGAAGTTAATTAAATAAATACCATGCTGTGCGATATTGTTTAGTCACTAGCACCCCAGACTACAGTTCTGTTGCGAAATGACATCTATTACAACTATAATAAGATGCCACGGTGTTTAGCTTAATTTTCCGTCAGTGAATGAAATATTTTCTATTCGTGCTATATTGGACGGGCAAGCAAAGCGAACGTTGCTTAGGTTTATTACCTTCTCTCTATTATGTCAAGCTTCATACTTTTAATATCCAAGTCAATTACGCTCAGGCTTACTCACCCTCACTCACTTTTTAGTTGAAGTACGTCTTTTGGTTATTACAGAAGTATTGGGAATTTCCCAAGTTATAAATATTTCTGAACTCTATTTTTGTACTCTATGTTAGACTAGTATACCAAAACCTTTATATTTTTTGAAGTAGAGCAAGATGACAAAATACTCGTGTACGAGTACTAACCAACTAATAGTGAACTTTAAATCCACTAAAAGCTTGGTAGATCTAATTTCCTTCAAGCTATCTAAAGTGAACCAGAGCTGTAGCGTTGCTAGATTTTCCTAAAAATCGGGACATACATAAAAAGTAATAATGCGACAAAAACCTACTGAACGCAATCGATCCTTGTAATACCTATGTATAATAGATAGCTTACCCTATTTTTCTCTATAACTTCTCTGTTTAGTCCAAATGTAATAAAATATTTCAATAGATGTTCGTTCGAACGAACGAACGAATAAAATATTTCAATAGATGAAAGACGATGGGACGAGAGAGTAATGAAAATGATTTTTTTTGCATTCTGCTCACGCGACGGGCATACTCTAAGGGTGGGTTGCACTATCTTACTTTAACTTAACAAATGTCAAAAACTCAGCCTGTTTGCCCGTCGCGTCCTAGGAGGGTTCAAAATCAAGATTTAGCGGTTCCGGCTTTTGGCGGTTATTCCAGTAACACTAGAGCCAGTTCCAACATTGTATGCTAACCCGCGTAGAGTCCAGAAGGGCAGGCTTTACGACACCGTTAACGTGGGATGAGTTAATGAGTGCCCCAGTGCCGCCTGCTTTATGGGCTTCTATTCTCTAGAAGTTTCGCCTGATGACGTTTTTGATTATGTTGTTACGTTTGTTTTAGGAAAAGTAACTCCTATCTAGATTGAGATTAGGTTAATTATGGTATGTTGTACTGCTTTGTAAGTAAGGAGGGTTGCAGAGGTTGTTGATCAATCAATTAATTAACTGTTAGTGACAGTCTAACTTCATACAACTCTAGATAGTTAGGTAGGATGGTTTAGGCTGGGTTGCACCACCTAACTTGGTAACTATAACATAGCGTTAACCTATTTTTTTTGTATGGAGTTTGACAGATGTTTCACGGTTGTCAAAGTTAAAGTAAGATGGTGCTACTCAGCCTTCGAGTGATAGGTGTTAAACTATTCGGACGGATTTTGATAAAACTACACTATTATAGCTAGTGAAGGTATACGAACTTTTTTATATTAGAACGTGACAAATAATCAAGCTAACACAATGAAATAAGACAAAAAGTAGTCATGAAGATGAAAAGCATGAAATAACAGCGATGAAAAAAATTTTTGGGACGTTAAGCTGCTGCCCGAATGTTCGTTCAGTTTCGACGAAACTTTGGTCAATAAAATGCTTTAAGTACCAGAGAATTTCTTTTTATAGTCTTAAAGCGTAGACGACGGAACCTCCAGCGTATTATAAAAGTTTCTTAAATATACCGGGTACAAAGTTTAAGTGGGTTAAGCGATTACTCCACTTTTAACTGTTTGCGTTGTAGGCTCGTGTTAGGTCATGTAATTCTACACCTCCGTGTGGCTTTAGTTAGTAATAAAATATGAATATATTAGCTTGCATTTTCTTTATTTTCGAATCAACTATTAAATTATTGAAATATATGAGTACAGTCTGCGTTTTTTGCAAAAGAATAGGCACAACTTATGCTGGGTTGCACCATCTTACTTTAGCTTTGACAAACGTCAGAAATCTGTCAAACTCCATAGAAAAAGTAAAAACCGGTTATCGTTATAGTTACGGTCAAAGGTTGGTGGTGCAACTCAGCCTTAATAATGAATCATAAAAGGACAAATTTAGGTTACTTGGTTTATATTTTAAATCTAATCTAATATCGTTATTCGCATAGTTATTCTTACCTAAAATAAAACGCTCACACGGTACACTCCGTGCCGACGGATTTCATTAGTTTTCTCCTACATTAAACTCAGTCATGATTATAACTTAATAATGTTACTAAAAAATGTTCCGCCATTAAAATATATTGTCCCCGGAAAGTATAATAATTTCATTATATTTAGTTCCAGTGAGCTGAACTGGGCAGAATTGGGTCGGGATAATAAGAGAGTCCCGCGGGAGAGCCGCTTAACAGGACCGCTGTTGCGGGCTCTCCACACTAGTTGGGGACACTTGTTTAAAGTATTTCACAGAAAACTACGTGCTACATAATTTACGCATTTAATTATTTAGTACTGTGTAACATATTCGACAGGGGCTATGAGTTTACGCCAGGGATTTAGCGAATGGCATCGAGATATGCTATTTATTTCATTGTACGTAAGTAGGTTGGTTGGGGCAGAAAAGTTCTCGAGTGGCAACCACGGGCTGGAAGACGTAGCGTGGGCAGGCCTCCTACTAGGTGGACCGATGATCTCGTAAAGGTCGCGGGAAGAGCCTGGATGCGGGCAGCGCAGGACCGTGCATTGTGGAAAGCCTTGGAGGAGGCCTTTGTCCAGCAGTGGACGTCATTTGGCTGAAACGAACGAACGAACGAACGAACGAACGTAAGTAGGTACAGTCGGAAATCAAGCTAACACAAAATATCGATGTTTCCTTTCATTCATGTACGTTTCAGAAGTAAAGGGGGAATTTTTGAAAGTAAAGAATTTTATTGAAAATAATTATGGTGTGGTCGCAAGCAACTGTGTTTATTTACATATTACAAATTATTTCCATGAGTATTAAAGTTTTCAGTCAGACGAGGCGAAGAAAATCGGCAAGACCTGGAGCGAGATCAAGCGCGAAGCTCAAGATCGAACGAGATGGAGGACTGTTGTGGACGCCCTCTACCCCATCTAGGAAACATAGGACCTTAAGTCAAGTAAGTCATGTATTTTAAGCTGAGTTGCACCACCTAACTTTAACAGTAACTATAACATTAACCGATGATTTTTGTATGGAGTTTGACAGATTTTTTTACATTTGTTAAAGCTAAAGATGGTGCAACCCAGCCTTTGTATGGATAGGTTCAATAAACGATTTATTTATCAAGTGCTAATTGAATCATACAACCACCCTTCAGCGAATGTGTGCCAAGAGGTACAACATTATTAAATTGTGTCCAAAACAAACAACATGGAATTTTGACAACATGTCCCGCTGTGTAACTTTGATGTTGACAAATGGGAAAGCCCCTTTACCCATGGCCTTGTGCAAAGTAATTGATTTATGTACGGACCCATCGATATATACGTCATCATAGTGCCCGCCGTGCGAATACCCCTAGATACGCGTAATAGTCCCCGCTATTCGACGGGTAATGGAAAGAAAATAGGGTAAATTTTCCCATATGGGAAAATACGGTCGTTGTATCCTCCTGATTTATGTATTCAGTGTGGTATTTATGAAAGTAGCGTGTTATTAAGTGTTGTTGATACTTTACTGATATTTTTTTTTGTTTAAATGAATAGTTCAAACTGGCAACTTTTTTTACCGCAGATTAACACAAATGATTTAAGTAGTTCCACAGAATAAAACCAATCAAATGAAAGTGGCGTCAGAAAGATAAAATTAGATTGGATGCCTTGATTTATTCACAGGGCTTCACATTTAAAATTTAAGCAGTCCATTGTTACCTACTTCACTTGTTCATTTCAAACTTGTCCTATTTCAATTAGAGCGAGCCTAATCCATTTCTATTGAAATTAAATTATTTATCGCGGCTCTACCTGCGGACGTATATTCACTTTGTATCCTTTTCGTTAAACATGAGCGACTTTGGGGCTTGCTAATGCTCGTACAGTCATCATCAGAACTGAGTAAATTTTATCCTTCAAAAACTGCACGATCAAACACAAAAGCTTTTTTTTAATAAATCAATATTACATCGTTTTTAAAGTACATTAATTGATATACTACCTAATATTATCTTTACTAACTAAACTGACTACTAACCTAAGGCAGGGTTGAACCATCTTACTTTACCTTTGACAAAAGTAAAAAATCTGTCAAACTCCACACAAAAGTTACGGTCAAAGTTTCGTGGTACAACTCAGTCTAAGCAAAGTTTCTATTACGGGTATCTACCACACCACACCATGGAATGCAGGATCGTGTTGCTGACTGTACTTATATGTACTTCTAGTTTGCGGGTTTAGGCACAAATAGCTTTAAAGGGTCGACCTTGGGCAGACCTTTTGCCCCAATAACTGATGTTGACAAACACTATTAAATTCTGTTAAAAGTTTGGAGCTGCATAAGAGGATAATGTGGCTAAGTTGTGTACCAAAACACATGTGAGAATTTATATTGTTATCATGAACTGAAGTTTTAACCAACATTAAATCTATTTACGATTGGTTGGTGAAATATTTTTCATTCATTCTTTGACATGTTGGTTCTTCAAATTCTTTTGAACTTGATTCATACTTGGAACTTAGGCTTGCCTCAATTTTTTTCAGTTCTGGTAGGCTAATTACAGACGCGAAAATACAATAAAAACTTTTCATCTTTAAATGTCTACCAATGGCAATTCAATAATTTATAATACCACTAAAATAACATTCTCAGTCTCGAAGAAGCCACACACCACGCGAAGTATTAACAAATGAAAGAAGAACAATTGTCATTAGAATAAATAAACCTTATAGAAACTTGGGAGTGAAACGGGTTGGACTCCCAAAATATTACTCTTGAGACCTCACGAATTGTTCGGTAAAACCTTCTTTTGTTTCAAGTTGAGTCTATTATGGCAGACAATACACTCAACGTTAGGGATTTACCACTGTGGTGTTACAGAGCGTTCAACTTCACCGTTTCTTCATCTTATTGTCTGCGAAATTTTATAAGTTAAATATGAAATGTACACATTTGATATTCGTCTGCTGTCAGTGTGTGTTTTGTTGTCATTTAAGATTTATACGTATTGGATGGGCCATCATTGAACAAAGTCCATTATGATGGGTTGGCCATAATGTCACTACAAAGTAAAAATGAGTCTTCAATTTCAATTCAATTCCGGATTAGGTAATCCGGAATCCGGAAAGGTAGGGTATATAGGTAGTTTCTGCGCAGATTTTTCCAAATAAAGAGGCCGATTATATTTACATGGTGTTTTAGGGGATGGCAAGGTTATTATCACATTTTATGGTTTAGTTTATTGCCAACAAACTATATCTACCAACACGCTATCCAATCGTCACTGAATTAAGATCCTAACATTGCTGTGACAAGAATTTAGATGACGGTGACACGCCGCGGGCGCGGTCCGAGGGCCGATCTAACAGTTTCTGGAGTTGTCACTCACGAAGCACTTTTTCAAAGTTATTGAATATGAACATTACATTTCTGCATGTCCCTTTTTACCTTACAAGTTACAACGCTTTGAGGCACGCTCTGACGTTTAGTTTGTAACATGTTTTGCATTTCATAATACCTATCTATAGAAGTCTCTATTTTGTAGAGTCTGGAATGATTTGAGATTAAAATAATTTAGTTCAATGATATTTGAAAGTGTTGTTCACAGTATCACATCCTGAGGAAAACGTCTTGATTTTGTGTAATTTATAGTTTCATTAATGATGATGTAGCAAAAACTGTATTTCAGAAGTCAGAATCTTCCTGTTAGATGTTGTTGTTGTTGTTTCAGCCAAATGACGTCCACTGCTGGACAAAGGCCTCCCCCAAGGTTTTCCACAATGAACGGTCCTGCGCTGCCCGCATCCAGGCTCTTCCCGCGACCTTTACCAGATCGTCGGTCCACCTAGTAGGAGGCCTGCCCACGCTACGTCTTCCAGCCCGT
The DNA here is from genome assembly GCF_004193835.3 of Ostrinia furnacalis. Taxonomy (NCBI): domain Eukaryota; kingdom Metazoa; phylum Arthropoda; class Insecta; order Lepidoptera; family Crambidae; genus Ostrinia; species Ostrinia furnacalis. Next base: position 166,048 of record NW_021134553.1, read on the forward strand.
GGTCGCCACTCGAGAACTTTCCTGCCCCAACGGCCATCGTCTCTACGAGCTATGTGCCCCGCCCACTGCCACTTGATTTTAGCAATTCTGCGAGCTATGTCGGTTACTTTGGTTCTCCTACGGATCTCCTCATTTCTGATTCGATCACGCAGGGAAACTCCGAGCATAGCCCGCTCCATCGCCCATGTACCTGTTAGATGAAATTATCAAAATTAAACATGTGCATTTATACCACTAATGACCACTAAACCGTACTTTGGCCAAGAGAAGTAACTAGTACAGTTTCCAAAGTATATTCTGTATATTATTCGGTCCAAGTACATTTGCACAGAGGTAAATTTGAGCTATCTGTGAGCTGAAGTGTGTCGTCGAATATTGGTGTGCGCTGGAGCGTGGTTCTCCGCTCCATGGGCTAGATCTCAAATTAATTAATACCCCTCCCAAGACGCACCACTGTGCAGTCAGGTACATTCAAACCTATCACACCTCAATTAGTAGCGCCAATATTCTTAGTCCATGATTTACATGTTCAGTTTGTAATTGAATCTGTAATAGTAATAATTATAGTAATTGGAACAGCTGTGCTTAGTATTGTAGAGCTATTAGGTTTCAATCTTATCACCTGAAGCTGTAATTGTATGTAGTAATTGATTTCCAACCCTATTCAATAACACTAAGTAAGTACCCATGAAGAGCTACTTATTATAATAATAGCTTCAAAATTATTTTAACAGTCTAGTGCTAGACGTAAGGTCAAATTAACGCCACAAAATATATAACTTCCATTGCTTTTTTATCCAGTCAATACCAGCTAATTTCATGACGACTTCGTTTGACATTGTTAATTCGAGAACTTTACGATTCGATTACTCTACACATTCAACTACTAGGCTACTTACTCTAATTCTTATTAAATCAATTGCGAACTATGTATTTATTAGCTTCTATTTAAAATTAATCATACTATTAGGTATATCCGAGCAACAAGTATGAATACCTACTTCGCCTGGTCTACGAATTTCTCCAAAACTTACCTATGCTTTTAGGGAGCCTGTGACATCTCAATATTCAGTTTCCGGAAGTCGTTCTTTAGAGGGGTTTTAATCACATTAGCCTTAGAGATGTCCGGTCGAACGGTCATATGTAACTAGTTTATGTTAGGCTACTTCTCATTAGTAAAAGTGTACGAAATAGTCTGCGAAGTTTATATGCAGCTGGTCACACTAAAGTTGGGTCTTGATACGCGGCGGGTAGTATACATGTACTAGGATAAGTACTTGAATTAATTAGTTCATTTCCTAGTGAGTTTTATTCTTGTTTTTACAACGGCATTTGTAGTCGTCCTTTGAGCATGTAGTGCCTACTTAAAGCATTAGTTATTTTCATATGTCTCCAAAAAGCGTTTATAATGTAAGTTAGATTTAGAACATTAGTAAAAAAGAAATGGTGATGAATGATGATTTTTCTTTGCTGACCGATGAGCAATGAGCTCTTTTTGTTCATTCATCAGACTAGCTCAAATGGCTATGTGAAAAAGCACCCAAATACAACAACCACATATGGAGCCAAAATGACACCCTGTAGATCCAAGACTTAAAACTTATTTTTCTTCGTTTTTACTGGTTCCTTTTTCCAGAGCCATTAATTCACATTATAGAAGTGTTTCCATGTTTTTCTAAATCGCTGAACTCTAGACCACACAATAACCTCACGATGTAGGTCACACCGCGAATTCGCTGACTCCAACACAAACAGTTCGCGCGAATGTTTGCGCGAGCGACGCAGCGTCGGAAACGGGCGGCTTTGTTGTCAACAACGAATAACTACTGAATAAACTTTTGGGGTATTTATTGAAGATATTTATGCTAAAAGCAAAGTTGTACATTTTATTGCTCGAGTGCTGAAAGGTAAAAGTTTACTATGGAGTGGAAAACGGAGATAAGGTTGCAATAGGTACGGTCAGAGCTTTTAACTTGGCTTAGGAGTAAGTGAATCGAAAGAAAATTTAAACCTTTTTGATAACAACCTGCCTTAAAACAAGTCGATATAGAATGAGCATACACCAAAAAAGAAATATTAACACAACCGCAGTTCGTACCCCGGTTAAAATAAGTGAATAAAATCTTCTATGATTCTTAAAAAGGTGTAAACGTGATAACATTGTATTACACCTGAATAAGTTTTAACATTTCTTTCAGAATACGGAGTATTTCAGTACAAAGTTTCGATGCTGCAATTCAATATTAAAAAAAATTGAATTAGATATTAACATTATCGAATCTTTTTACAGGGTCGGCATAAAAAGTTCAAATAAAAACTGGCTGAAATATTCCCGCAGACACAAAAAATTAGAGGGTTTTAGCCACAAGAAGTGAGAGATGATCCATCACGTGGAACGTTATTTATTACTTCTGTGGTATCCACAAATTGCTGGATTTATTACTGATGTGTTGAGTTTCGACGGATACCAATTTTTTTGACATAAACACTTTAGGGCTTTCAAAAATCTTTATTTTGTTATCGTCTGCCTGAGGAGTAGATCTTTTGTCTTGTGTACATGTATAATGAGATATGAAGATATTATCATGAAGATTTTTATCAATATTTTTAAACTGCGTCAAAATTATACTGAAACCACGAAAGCGAGAATTGCAAGAACATTATTCGTGCTACATATTACCACGGCTGGGGCACCTGAAGACATAATATTTGCTCTGATAGACCAAAGTAAACATTCACAAACGATGCTTGCTTAAGTGAAGTAGCAAATTGAACGCAGAGCGTTGAATAGAGCTCTGTGATTGATTCGTGTTTCACCCTATACGTCCACGCGCACTGTAAGACCTCATAGTAATGTTTGTGAATTCTTAAAGTTAATTGCAATTCTCGTCTTACGCTGCAGCAGCTGAACTCGTAAGCCTAATAAATTTTCGTGACGAGCTGATTAATTGCTGTGCAAATGCATAGCACCCGAGTTTACAGTTACATTTCTACTGGATCAATTTAGCCTACTGTTTTGTAACTAACGATTTCGGTTAGTTTCAACGAATGTTTGGTAGTAAGAGTGGTTAGTAGCATTTCTCATCAAACCACACCTCCATCCAAAGATTAATATATGGGATTTATAAAAGCGGCTGAGCGGCTGACTAACTATTGTTAACCATTTATCAGCAGGTTGGATTACGTTTGGGCAAACATTTATAAAGGCAGTCATTAGATGATGAAAAGATGGCATACATAAGTACGTAATATGTTTGGTATGTAAGTAAGGCCTTTGCATTTTTAAAATGATATTTACTTATCGAGCTTGTTCATAAGCGAACTAAAAGAGCGCTTTCACATTTAGGCGATTTAGCAGCGCGTCAAACGCGCGACAGACGCGCTGCCGAAAATTTCATACTATGTGACAGCGGACAGCGGAGCCTTCACATTATAAAAACGCCGCTGCCGCGTTGCAGTCGCACTACTAACGCCCTAATGCGAAAGCGCTCTATATCTAAAAATAAGTTTACACGTTTGTTTCTCTGCAGTTAATGCACTTCTTTTCCTTACAGCAGCTGTAGTTAGTGCAAGTTGTAGCAACGTGTGGCACGATAAATTAGCCAGTATATCTCGCTGATAAATGGGCCTCAGCCGCACTGTCTCGGCGTAATTAAACTGTCTTCAACTTGGCTTTAAGACTTTTTGAATAGCAACCTGTGTAGTCTATACTCTACTTTCTAGTGTAAACTTCATGATGCAGTACCTAATGTAGCAAATACCATTTAACGATTGTGAAATTCGATTGTTGATTGATCGATTCGAGCTACGCTGGTGAGATAAGATGCACCTCTCATAATATTGTAGCACTATTTTTGTACCACCCTGTCTCCCTGAATAAGAAATCTTTGACTCCAATCTAGCGAATTTGGATAATTAGACAGTTATAATTATTGTAAGCAAAATACATTGTTTGGTTAGAGTTTGTTGTTTTGCGATATTTTTGTATGATGTGGAATGTTTAAAGTAAGCATACCAAATTACCAACATAGCATAGCAACTGTAGGTATACCATGTTTTATGCAAATAAACAATTATTCTATTCTAAGTTACTTCTTTTAATTACTACTAACTGTTATTGTTGGACATATTTTAAGTACCTAGAAGGTAAGGAAGTATGATAATCTAAGGTATTATAAGTGTCCTCGAACAATCGTGTTGAAACAGCTGAGGACCTCACACCTCTTATCTCACAGCTCTGACCCCAGCACACAGCCCTATTCGTCCAAGTTAAACAAAGCCTACCCGCAGTTTTTCATCCGTCCGCACGGCCATTCGTCTCCGTCCTCTATCAGCGCCATCTGTGTAGTGTTTATAGCTGTAGATACGGGCATTGAGACACTTTGTGAGGTGTTGTAACATTTTATTTGAAGCTTGTGATGTTTGTTGTAACATTTGATAAGAATCATATGATGTTTGTTAAGAATAATTATTGTCGCATGGATGGTTGCATAAACAGTTGCATAGGATGATTATACGAGTAGTGCCTGAGGTATGGGAGAAGCACAGGAGGGTGTTTTTGGGACGTCAAACGTCAGCGGGACTTCAAATGTGCTTCACATTCACATTTGTATGCTCTGTCACGTCATAGTATGTCAATGTCACCCCTCTCGCCGCTTCCATACCTATAGCCTGACCAGGAACATAAAAACCCCAGCCTGGCATAATTGCATTTGATAGTGCAACACTGAGTACAGTCGTACCTGTGTTAAATTAATAGGCTAACTTTATGTATCAGGATTTAGGATTACGGGCTAATTTGATATTTTCATAAATTAACGAAAAAATATTATTATAGGTAACCTGGTTTAAATAAATTAAATGAAACCATCAATCGAGCTAGTAGGATTTATTTAATTATTCATCAATAATCAAATTCAGAACTTGAATATTCAACTGCAATGTCTGCTCATGAACGCTTCAAACTCGGTACTTCTTTCCCAATTCCATAAAATTCAACACTTAGAAAGTGACAAAATAAAATTAAAATAGGTAGTTGAAACAAACCACAGCTAATTTTCATAGTGGACTGTACTATACGATAAATATGTCAGTCAATTTGACAACCTTTGTCGGAAACATTATTCAATGAAAATATTGTCCGAACCCTTAGTATTTCTCTTCGCAAATACTTTAACACATTATTGTTAACCACTTTTCTTTTACACACTTAAAATAAAGTTTGTTTACACTTTGACAGCAATAGACTGACATGCAAGGTGACATGTCAATGAAGTTTTCAGTTACTGTTGCCATTAAAAGAAATTAGTACCATTAGTTTTCCGCAACATGGCGAGGGTTTTTATGTTCCTGGTCAGGCTATAACACCCTTATTCACAAACATTACTATGAGGTCTCACAGTGCGCGTGGAAGCACAGGGTAAGACACGAACCAATCACAAAGCTCTATTCAACGCTATGCGTTCGATTTGCTGCTTCATTTAAGCAAGCATTGTTTGTGAATACGGGCGCTGAGTTACGCGCTAAACCTAAATTAGTTTTTGAAACACATTACCAAACAAGCCAAAGATTCCATTGTTCTGCATACTACTAACATTGCCCCACTTACGTTCCCATAGATAAACTCATTCAGAATCAAGACATGATAACCCACATATACCTTCCCAGTTCCCACATGAAAAATCAAACTCAAACAAAGGAATCCAAGGTCATCCCACCGTTGCGTTGTGTAGATTGCGCCCCAACCCAGCGACGCCTCTATGAATACAAATGGACCGTTTGCGCACATACCCGAATCGGTACCTGGGTTATTCTCCTTTTCACTTATGTGAAATTACGTTGCGAACGCCCCGATAATGTCTTATACGACTAAATTGTTTTGTATTACGGTCGATTTACTCGGATTCTCGGTTTTTGAAAGCTTTACAATTTATCGTGCTGAAAGGACGTCTAGGTTGTCGATATTTGTGGCTGGTTTGGAGTGAGAATGACGTGTGATTTTATGTTGAACTTGGTTGACAGGAGTTACACAAACATGTTTTCGTGTGAAGGCGTTTCGTCAGTTTTTATTGGTCCCGACGATAGTGACGTTTTTTATAACACAGTAAAACTTTATTCTTTTAATCTACTATATAAAAATAAGTCGGGTTTTCCTCCCTGACGCTATAACTCCAGAACGCAGGAACCGATTTCCACGGTTTTGCATTCGTTGGAAAGGTCTCGGGCTCCGTGAGGTTTATAGCAAAGAAAATTCGGAAAAAGGGGGTAAAACGGGATCCACGCGTACGAAGTCGCGGGCGGCCGCTAGTCTTTTCATAAATTACACTTTCTTGGTATTTCTATTGTTTTATGAATGAACAAAGATAATTTAGTAACGTCTTCTGGGTAAAAATTGGCTGCTTACTGTAAAAAAAATAAAAGCTTTATAATTTCAGTGCGTTTAGTTCCCGTATGAGGACCGAATTCCGCATGCAAAGGCCACTATTTTATAAGTTCATACAGACAATACTTGTAATAACACAGTCCACATTCTAGCTTTCTAGTTCCATTACGTAGAGAACGCGGGTAGTTAGCATCGAGTCCAGTTCCAAATTATACTCCCGGGATGTTCTGAAACTCCGCTCGGAACCGGAGCTTGAGGATCGCTCAAATGCGATTCCTGAAAGTTTCAGCCCAATAACCACGGTTATTGTAATGATAGATGTATATTACATTAGGTGTATGGTATTTGTATAGGTAAATCATTATTCGAACTTTTTAACTTATCGACATATTTGTATGTAAAAGTAGCCAGTTGTGGCTGTAGAGCTATTTCAGATAACTGCAGTTCATATCTGTGTTATTTAGACGAAGATAAATTAAATTCAAAATACCTATTGAAAACCTGAGCTACTGAAGTAAGTATGTCTAAACCTCTTGTAATACTAGTAAAGATGATTGAAGCTTGGTATATTTTGTTGTTTACAGTAAAGTATGAATAACACCTTAAGAAACGTCATTATTTTCCGGTTTCATGAATTTATGACACAAATTTTGCAACACCTTACAATACCTTGTAACACCTCCTCAATTAAATTAATCGAGTCAGTATGTATAACACTTGTGATAATTTCGACACGGATGAAATATTGTAATATTATGCGTTTTAATTATCAGTTCGCGAACTTCCAGCCGTAATTGGGTCGTGGTGGAGCCTACGTGTGCGGTGGAGGATGGTTGTGCGAGATGGAAAATTGTCACGCTTATTGTTTGATACTGATGACTGTTGCGACAGGAAGTCTTTTATTTTAACGCGATATTACAACGTAGTTTTTAAATAAAAAATAATGTTTCGTTTATTGTTAGGGTTCGTTACTTCAGAATAAATAAATAATTGTAATGTTAATATGTGATTATTTACCTGTGTCTATGAAAATTGTATGTTTCCCGAATATCAATGAATAAAAAATATTTTTCGTCGTAGGCAGATGTGTAGTGTTGTGTAGATCAAAGTCCCCAGATAGTAAAGAAAGAATTAACCAATTTAAGAATGAAACACAAATATTAAGTCTATTTTCCTTTAAAGGTAATATACACGATAAAACGTGTCCTTCACGTGCCATTCATAAGAAATCGAAATTTTCCTTTAAAAATATTCCGGCAGACTTGGTAACTATTTATTTTTCTCAACTTTATCCTGGCTTTCACGAAGATGTCACAGGGGATAAAACAAAAAGTACGTGTCACATTGAATGTCAGCTGTCACAACAAGTAGGGCTGCCAAACGTTTGTAAATATTGACATATTTATTAGTCGTGTACTTACCTATTCAGGAATAATTGGTTAATTTAATATGTTAAACTTATGCGTTATGTTAACTATTTGATTTTTTTCATTTAGACGTTTGATTAATCTGTCAGTGTTGGGTAATACCAACTTTTAAAACTGTAATTACAAGACAAACGCTGCGTAAAGAAAAGCCTGCCAAAACTATAGCCATTCCCAATTCCTAGCTACGAGTATCTTCGGGGGACTTTTATCAACTCCCGAGTAAAACCTTAAAGTACCCGAGGCATTTTAAGAGCTGTCCCTTATTACACATCAACGGGGGTGGGGGTACCCCCCTAAATAACTCGTAAAGATACAAAAACTCCGATTGACAGCGGATAGGATTTCGCGGAGGAATTTTCTCGGCTTTATAAATGTTTAGTGAACTTGTACGGCGCATCTAACTAACATTGGGGAGTCTTTTCTTGTTTTTAACAGACTTCATAATAGGTTATTTTATTCATTTATTACATAATATTAGCCGTTATATTTTTGATTCTTAAATTCTCTAGAGGTGTGATTTTGCAAGAAAATTGGACAGCATAATGTATGTGCAAGTGACTGCAAACTTAAGATGTGAATGTAATTGAGGCTGTAGGTATTTATACAGATTTTTAACAATGGGGGAAGGTAGACTTTTGGGATTTCTTACAGTTTTACTTTATACACGTCTTTTGTTTCAGAAGCAAATTAAAATCGCGTAAGAGTCAACTCTGAAATGTTCATACCTATCTTAATGGTTAGTATAAATTAGAGATGGGCCGACTAGTCGCCGACTAGTCGGGAAAGCCGACTATTCGGCATCATTTGTAGTCGGCCGACTAGTGACGACTATTCGGCAAAATATGCCGATTATAATCGGCGCATTACAAAATTAAATATGTGAATGAAATAAACTCATAATCACCAAGATGATTATGATGTAGACCAAGGGCGTTTATCTAAACCACTTTTGACTGCAAAAAATCAGTAAAAAGTGGTTTCACCTGATTTATAATTTTGGCAATCAGTCTAAATTCATACAAAGTTAACATTAGTTAAAATTACCAGGAAATCATCAAAATAGTGTAAAGTTTATGTAATTTCATTTGTCCAAAATTTTTTTTCACTTTTTTCGGGGAAAAAATGCATGGAATTGCATACCTATCCTGCGGGGAAGTGGTACATTATGTGGGGCTCCTCTCATCGGAAGGATGAGGAATACCCACATAAATAACCCCTGAGATCGCGATCGCCTTAGTGTGAAGAACTATGGAAATCCGGACAAAGCCATCAACTATCACAGTCAGTCCCGGCAATTGCCCACCACCTGTATGGCGGGCCCTGCCTATCCGACGGTGGTGGTAAGTCCGTGCTATGCAGGCGGCCCCCCATGCCCCCAGCTTGCTGACCATCACCGTGGAGGGTGGAGAGGAATCAGTGAGCCTAGGATGCGTGCCGCGATAAGCGCAATTTTGACCATACATTTTGTCGTCGATAAGTAAGAATAATATCACGGCGCGCATCCTAACCCAGCAGGAGGCGATCATATTGTCACCTCCTCTGACCCCTCCGCCGCCGAAAATTATGAAATCTACCTTAGGTACAGTTACTGTTAGGTGATTGTAATGTTGCTTTGTATTTTATCTTATTATTAAAGAAATCTCATTTCTCAAAAAGTTATATTTATCTCTTTAGAAATCTAGATATTCATATTTCTTTGAGAAAATCTAGATAATTTATTCTTCGGACAAGTAGATATTAGAATGATCGGCATTGCCGATTAGTCGGCCGACTAATCGGCAATTTGAAAACCGATTAGTCGGCTAGTCGGTTAGTCGGCAAAGACCATAGTCGGCCCATCACTAGTATAAATCTTTCAAACATTATCTTGATGGAATCACAGCGAGAACGTTTCATCTGAAATATCTAATTTTACGTAGTTTACGTTTGTAACAGACAACAAATTCAGTTGTTCGAATGCGTGTAATAACTTTTATCAACTTACATTTTGAACGCGAACCACATCAGAGCTGTATGTACAGACTTCGGCACATGAGATTAATACTTTTTTGTAGCAAAATCGCTTCTATTACACATAGCATAAGACTACAATTTTGGATTGACGTGCTGTCTGTACCTAACTAAATTGTTGTTACGTTCTGAATTGGCGGTGTATCAAAGACTCGGCGGGGTTCCAGCCGACTGATTCGGTGAATGGGACCCGTTTAATAATTTATTCAAATATTGTTTATTTGCTAAAACGCTATTACGAGTCTCGGAGGTGCGTTTGGCGTTGTCGGCAATTAGAAAAGTAAAGGACAAAAAGTGCTTTTGTCAGAATTTGTTTGAAATGTAGGAAAACGTCGTCATAAATATTTTATTTAAAGTTAAATAAAACGTAATAGAATTCAGTAAATATTTTTTTAAGTATAAGAATTTTAGTACAAATTGACATTAGCACATCAATTATTGGATGTAACCAAGATTGAAAAATAACCATACATAATTAATTTGAAAACTATAAATAACTTGAAAAAACCTAAAACTGCCTATGGCGGGAATTGAGCCCACGACCTTCCGCTTGCTTGAAATTAGTTCGAGATGCGACTCTTAACGCTAAAAAATTTAATAACCATGCATAATATTTACTTCACTTATCCCAGTATAGGTACTTACCTTAATATTTCATTTCCAAACCTTTCATCTTAATCACTTCCACGACTCACGCCGTAATAACTTTGTTAGCAATACTAGTTACATTAAATATCTTTCTCTAACATTCCCCACGTCTCGTATACAATTCCAGCGTAAAGTTTGTCAATGTGGTGAAGAGCGAGCCGTCTCAGGAACCTCGTTTGCTAATGCAGTTTGCAGCGAGCATTTTGTTTGCGCATTCGAGCGATGTTACAAGGGACAGGGAGAACAGCCACGACACTTTGAAATAAGGTCCCAAAGAGTGCTTTATTATTTAACAGACTAGTGATGGCGCAGCGCAGTGTAAAAATTTTAAAGAACTTTTTTATACGTCCCTATAAGTATTCAAAATCAATGAAATGAATAGTGTCCGACCGAAACTAGTTTTACGACCGAAACCGAAAACGAATTTCGGCAACGGTGTCTATTTCGGCCGAAACCGAAACCGAAACTTCCTTACAAGCCTCATATTTTGAGGGAAAAATAAAGAAAATGTAAATGAAGATTGAAATTACCTTCAACACAAGACAAAGTAGGAGGCCTGCCCACGCTACGTTTTCCAGCCCGTGGTCGCCACTCGAGAACTTTCCTGCCCCAACGGCCATCGTCTCTACGAGCTATGTGCCCTGCCACCTGATTTTAGCAATTCTGCGAGCTATGTCGGTTACTTTGGTTCTCCTACGGATCTCCTCATTTCTGATTCGATCACGCAGGGAAACTCCGAGCATAGCCCGCTCCATCGCCCTTTGGGTGACCTTGAGCCTTCTTATGAGGCCCATAGTAAGCGACCACGTTTCGGATCCATATGTCAACACTGGCAACACACACTGCTCGAAGACTTTCGTCTTGAGACACTGCGGTATTTCGGAGTATATGGCGAAGCTTCCCGAACGCTGCCCATCCGAGTTGGATTCGACGATTGACCTCTTTCTCGAAGTTGGACCTACCTAACTGGACTGTTTGTCCCAGGTATACATAATTGTCGACAACTCCGAGTGTAGAGTCTCCAACCTTCAGAGGAGTGGGTGCAACACGGACATTAGACATGATTTTTGTCTTGTCCATGGTCCATGTCCTCCTACTAGGTGGACCGACGATCTGGTAAAGGTCGCGGGAAGAGCCTGGATGCGGGCAGCGCAGGACCGTTCATTGTGGAAAACCTTGGGGGAGGCCTTTGTCCAGCAGTGGACGTCATTTGGCTGAAACGAACGAACGAACAAGACAAAGTAATTATGTATATTTGATCCGGTACGATCGCGATCAGATACGTGAGAATGGGCAGAGGTAATTATTTAGGAAGAGAGGCATTGTATTTTGCGAATTTAAACTACTTAGGCTTAATTGATTAGAAAGAAAAGTAGATAAAGTATAACAAGTTCTATCTTGTTCTACCTAAAAAAAAGTGACAGTCAAGTGAATTGAAGTTATGCTTTTGCATGAGAAGTGCTGTCGGTTCTCTTCGAGCAATGTCTCCATGTCTTATAAAAGACAGATTGGCTTGCGCTCGTCTTTAGCTCGTGTACGTAAGGATATTATGGCGCAAACAAGTTACAATATTACGGAATAGAGTACAATTTGCTTTGAAAACGCGAAATGTTGCAATTTGTGTTACTTCATAATCGCATTTGATTTAATTCGCCCTTTGTTCGGAACCAGCAACGTAAATGTAACAGAAATAAATGCACGATATTTTCCAATATTAAACGTTTTGGAGCTACAAAATGAGTCGTCTCATTAAAATTAATACACTAATGCCCTGTTTGTATTAATAGTGGAATCTGTTTTGTAATTAATTAAACTGCGCCTAACCCATTAATTAATGGGAACGTAAACATTAATGTTTGTTTCTTGCTGAATTAATTACATCAACGTACAATCTTGTTTAGGTTTTGGGTGCTGTGTAACGTTTCAGACGAATGGTATAACGAAATAACTAATTAAAATTATAAATATGTTTTTAATTTATTTATTTTATTTACTTGTGTAGACATAACAGAAATGCAACCCTAAATAATGCAATAAAACTTGTTGCAAGTCCAATATCAAGTGCACACAACATTCTACCTTCAAAATAGAGTTGTAACATCGACTACCGTTACACTGATATTATCACTCATTGCTTTCTGAATGCAGTCACCGTGATACAGGCGCCGCAGACCGAGTCCTTTAGACCTTTATATTGATTCAGATGTGCTGGTCTGTGTTCCCAGTTGAGGATCGTCAACCATGAGAGTCTTTGAGGCGAACTCTCTTTGGAAAGTGGAATTTGACTGTAGCAACTTTGATTCAACATCGAATTGAATCAAATGTTATATCGTCGTTTGGAACTGGTTGCGGTTGTCGACAGCATAGTATTGTCAGCAGAATGTATTACTAGGAATCATTTACGAGTACATACTACGCTTTTTTATTTAGTTAAGTACTGCCATATCTTTGATCAAGATATCTGTACTTTGATTGAGTGCTAATGTGAACTTTTACTACTTTGGTAGGTATAGTTAAGTAAGCTCTTTATAAATATTCGTATTATGACACTGGACAAACTACATATTATTATAGGCAATGAAACTTTGAAAAGCTCTACAACAATTAAAACAACTGCAACCCGTCAGAAACGGGACACGTGTCGTAATATTCGGAACAATTTTATGACGTCACATAGTTCGGAATGTTCCGAAGTTGTGCCACGGATTCGCTGGCCGCATGGAGATGAATGCTCATGCATGTTCATGCATGTTTCATGCTCGGAACCAAACCGCAAAGCATACGTCTGATGCGTGAGATATTTGTGAGTAATATGACAAGATGAACGATGTCAGCAGTTTTGACTGCTATAAAAATTTTGAATCAAACTTTCTGAACTTTTCAACAGAAAACATACTTTACTAAATCACAAGTGCATGAAGAAATACTTGTCTTTGTTACCCTTCTTCTTTTAACAAATTTTATGCAAATTATGTGACGTAGCTATAAAATATGCACCATGTCAAGCATAAATGTTAACAGTTTTTTTTACTAAATACAATTCAGTGTAAAGATGCATTTTCGAAACACAAGCTGCGAATGAGTGATGTTTGAGTTTCAACAAGATATTATACTAACATAGATATACTCTTTATTGTTCACGACGCAACTAAGCTATTAAGTACTTGATATAGGTACCTACAATTGGTTGAAACGACAGTGTTCAGTATTGTCGCGTAACATAGCATTTAGTAGTTACTGATTGTGAGTCGCGTCTTGTCGCGTAGCATAGCAGAAATTTCGTAGCACTGAGTAGATTAGAGACGGTGTAGAGACTGTAGACATTGCATCAGTGCATGTCATACTACGAGTACTCATAATATACTAAGTTTCACGGGCTTGGTTCATTGCTTTTTATGCCACTGTACATGGTTTGAGGTATGTACTAGCGCTATAGAATACAGGTGGTAGGTACACTCGTATTCTTGCACTTTAATGTTACAGTGGTACCGAAATAAATGAAAATTTAATAACATTAATTTTAAATCTCGTAAAAAGAAAAACTTCATAAACGTTTATTCAATTTCTTTTGTGTAACGCCTATAATTAAGATAGCACTTAACCTATTATATTGTCTAAAATGGTGTATGTCTTGTTGGTGTTAATAAATAAATAAATAAATTTATTTTAAAAGCAAAAAACATCGATTTCTACATCAAAACTTTCAAAATGAAATGAAATGAAAAAATACTTGTCTAAATTATTTTTTCTCAATTTGTGAATGAAATGTTATTAGCATTTAGTATTTCCCAACTGTATTTAATTAAGTTAATTTAGGTGTCAAACAAAATATGAAATATTTACTATAATTTTCTGTAGCAATTACACCAGTCTCTTGTGTTTCGCATTTTAAGCGGCAACCATGCCTCTCAAAAAGGTAAAACTGTTGACATATAACGTTCCCAAAGTGGCACTACTAACAGACTCCCTAATGCCCGTGACACATGCCACTCGCAACTTAAACGCTTTGACCTTTATGCCCTTAAAAATAAGGAGACAGGCAAACATCACTTCTGCGGTCGCCTGTACATCTGAGAACCCTCCAACTGCTATTTGTCATCCTCATCTGCATCTACAGTTTCAAAGCGAGTTTATTTTGAGAGACAAGGGCTTTTCCACATATGTGTAAGGTTTCAGACTTGGGTAATATTATGTACTATCTTATATTTCAGTTAGGAAATGGCACTCATCAAAACTACAATGTAAAATTTTCAAGTTATTTATAATTTTCAAATTAGTTTGAGATGCGACTCTTAACGCTAAAAATTAAATAACTATACAATGTAAGATGCCACAGTATTTAGTTTGATATGCGACGTCCAATGAAGAAGAATTCAGAAGATCTGTGAAAAATGGATTTGGGGCAGCTTTTTAAAGATAAAATTAAAAACTTTATTACTTTTAAAGGCAATCTTTTTTTATAATCCACCAAGGAATTAAGAGATTGAGGTAGCAAATCATGAGCTACCTATATTTAGCAATTAAAGGGTAACTTAATCTGGCAAAGGTCGTTCAAATCGGTCAAAATGGAAATCTTGGACGAGGCCTTCCAGTAGTGGACATTATTCGGCTGAAACGAACCATCGAATGAAAGGGTAATTGTTGCCTATTCTCCTATGAAACTAATAAATTGCTTTAAATCTTTAAGCTTCGACGTTAATTAACCCAAAACGCGCTACGGTGCACCGAAATTGCCTAAGCCCGACTCAGACGCACCGTGTAAATCTCTCCTAGGCGCGGGAGGCGCTCATTAGCGAACACAACACGTATTCCATCGCGACGGCGGCATGAAAGGTAATTCGAACTACTTATGTACGTCGTCTATTGTTAAATTGGATCGGATCGTGTGAATCCTACACGCGGTTTCTGCTTACGTCGTCGCGTTTACCTTAAAAGCATAGAATTAGCAAACTGAATGATTCAATTATGGTTGTCGTTTCCTTTGAATTGAGATTTCAGACTTTTTCAATTATGTGGGCTGTAATCCGAGTTTGCTCAATGCCTTAAAAAACTTGAATCAAAAATAATAATTATTTTATCATGTCAAAGCAGATTCATGTTTGCAACGTTCAAATCAAATTCGTTTGAATCAAACTGGAAACTTAAATATGTGTTGTTAATCGAAGTGACCCATATGGGGAACGAGTAACTAATTTGATTACTCCAAACAAATGAAGATGATGATTGTTTTTTTTAAGGCTGACACTTCTAACTGGGTAGAGAGAATCAAAACTAAGTCCATAGAGGTTTCCAATACGATAATTCAACGCGATGTATGTACGATAATAAGTATTTACTCGTATTTATATTTTATATTTTACTAACATACAATGCATAATTTAAACTTTTGTAGGTACCGTGTGAACAGGTTTCACGCAACCCGGCTCTAATCAAAACGGTAGGGTAAACGTGCGTATACCCGCCCTCGGTCATTAAGGCTCCCAAACGTATCCGTGACGTTGACGCTATCAGATGCGCTGTCGGAACTCGGAAGGTAATTCGAACTGCTTCGGATACGTCATTATCTACTTTCGAATTGAATGCTGACGGCCTATTAAGTGATATTGATATTATTATTTTACCTTTAGACAAGAAAGGAACATTTGCCATGTAGCATAATAGAATAATGGCATTATTGCTCATTTTTATGCTGCGATGTTGAATGTATTCTGTGTTTTGTTCTGTTTATCAGATCTCGACCAGAAACAAAATAAACGACACTGAAATATTTAATACTTAAGATAAAAGTAAGTGAACTGTCCGTGTTCTTTAGAGAAAAACAATTCCTTAGATTGAATGTAAGTAGTTCCTTTACAACAAACAGTTAAAGTACAACAGGCACACTTAGATTTCTTTTTTTTTTACATAAAATTGGTAAATAGGTTCATCTCGGCGACAAAATCCGTTCAAATTTTCGGAATATTATCTCTATAATATTCCTAAAATTCTTCTTAAAGTAGAACAGAACAGAACGGACCGTTCTATTACAGTTTCGAGCTTACAAAAAGAACCTAAGCAGCTTACTGACTACTGACAGAAGCATGTCTGCCACTGCTTTAGAGCTTCGTGTATGTGATTGTGCCTCACGGATCGTGTTCATTAACGAGCGACACTTGCGCTGACGTTATCTAGACAAGTTGTCTCGTGATAGTGGTATTAAATTAACCCTGTCTAGTCGGCTGATTAAGTAAGAAAAATGGGATGAAGGGGTTAAATGGAGGCTGTGAAAGGGGGGTACACAGGGCGTGAGTCGGGAAGTAAAAAAAGTAAAAAAGTAGGTTCTAAAAGATGTCACATGTGCAATTTTATTCTGACGGTCTCTGCGCTAAGCAAAAAAACTTGTATCGTGTGAATGATACTGTATTAAACTACTTGTACAGCTTCTTTTACAACTCTTCAGTCACACCTTACTTAATTTGAGTAGAGTAGTTATCTAAATTAATTTAAATGTCCTGTGCCTCTACCATGAGTTGCCATCGAAAACTTGTATTCGTATACTACAGTCGATAGAGTTTAAACGTGGATCGATGAAGTTTGCATTAAAATCATACCATGAGTTCAATTACCGTATACTTTACTCGCCAGCGATAATTCGATGGTTTTGTGATGTCATGTTGGTGAACATGTTAACGTATCCAACTTCACACTCTATGAATGGATGAATGAAAGAACGAATGCCGCTCCTTTCTAACTATACAGAAAAGAAAGAGTAGGAAATAACAAAAATGTCAAAAATAACACAGCAAAATTTAAGTGTCCTAGAACAGTGCTTAAAGCTGAATTAACATGATGATTTTAAATTTGTATTGTTTATTTCTTGTCATTGCGACTTTGACGCAGCTGTTGTCATGACAACAGATAACAAAACATGTTTTGTTGAAGGATTATTGATGAATAATTTTCCACAAAAAATTGGATTTTAACCACGATAGGAAAATGAGAACCTGCGCCTATCCGTTTAAACCGATTGTAGAATTTATGGAAAGGTAAGTTAAGTAAAAATAAACATACTATGTAGTGGAGGAATTTCGAAATTAAACGAATAATTTTGAGCTGGTTTTTTTGGAGAAATACAACCTTTCCAGCATAACTTCCACGTGCCTAGCTAAAATTCAGTAATATGAGTGCTAGATTTATATTTTCTAGATACAATAAAGTTGTTTTTCTATAGATATGGCGATCTGAGTATGCCCACTGAAGGGCCCCAAGAAAGAGCCAACAATAGTCAACGGTGGGTGGAACTAACGGACACGCGAACGTGAAATGCTGATGCCACCGGCGACACGAAAACTACTGAGAAATTGAGAAAAGTGTGTATAAATACCTACTACTATATTCATTTTGATTGCTTTTATCTTATTTCGTCATTATTATTTGTAATGTTTATTTGTTAAGGTGTGGAGTGACTTTAAACAGCAAGAAGAAGGCAACTCGCATACACAGAGCTGCCAAGGGAACACTGGACTGGTGGCGGTCCAGGTTCTTCCCTGAAGCCAAAGGATTTAGAGCAGAGTGCTTGTAAATAACTACTTGTAAATTAAATCCATAATAAAGACCTAGGGTAACTGGATGGATATACCTACCTTATTATTGTAAAACTTAAGATATTATAATTAATTAAATACATTATATTGTTTTAATCTTTCATGGTCACTAAACATACATGGTAGCAATCTCGTCAGTAATAATAATTAAGTAAATACATATCCTACTAATATCCTACTTAATATTAAAAATGCGAAAGTTTGGATGTCTGGATGTTTGTTACTCTTTCACGCAAAAACTACTGAACGGATTTTGATGAAACTTTACAGTATTATTGTTTATAACCCAGATTAACATAAAGGCTATAATTATGACGATCTGTGACAAACTAAATTTCACGCGGACGAAGCCGCGGGCAAAAGCTAGTTGAAAATAAAATGATAAATTTTTATTGACTATTTATTTCACAAAACCTAATACACATAATACACAGACTGATTAAAAACAAAAGTAAATTTCAACTTATGAAAATACATATTCATTGTCGGATTAGCTTTCTATCATGATCTCGTAAGGCTGCGTTTCCACCAGAGATGTGCGAGGATGCGTAGCGAAGGATGTGTTTGTAAAGAACCAATAGAATCGCTTCATTTACCTCGCCTCGGTCAGCACATCTCTGGTAGAAAAGGCTCAGGCTGTACAACACTAATGAGCATTTTCAAATCTCTGCTACACATCCTCGTACGATACATTTTCCTCGCACAGCTTTGGTGGAAACCCGCACACATTTTCACAGCACAGCTAGACATCTTCGCACGACACAATTCCCTCGCATATCTCTGGGAAACGCAGCATCCTCTCCCTCCCCCAAGGATCTTCACAATGTGCCCGCATCCAGGTTCTTCCCGCGACCTTCACCAGATCGTCGGTCCACCTAGTGGGAGGTCTGCCCACATGCTGATAACATGTTCCATCGTAATAAACTTCTTTCCGACATAATTTAATGAAAAAACACCTAAAATGACCTAAAACCACAATTTTATTTTGCTTTTCACACGTCAATAAGCCAGTGAGTTACGTTACTGTGACAGCTAAGGTATTTTTCGATGACATCTTTGAAAATTGCAACTCATGGTAAGTTATTTGTATGAAACTTAATAAAAACTTTAGTCGCTATCGTATTCATTTAGATAGGTTTTTTACCTAACGATTTGAGATGAACTCATGGTAGTGTTTTTAGTTTTGCTGTGGTTCAGCTACTAACCGCTAGAGGCGCTGTACAATTTGCCATACATTTTTTTACGCCCTCGATAGCGAGGTGCTCGGTAGGTAAACTCATGGTAGAGGCACTGGTACTATACATTAAAACTTAATGGAATAACGTGCTTAATAGGCATCCAGCAATATATTCAAGCACCCCATCGAGACATCGCAAGTACTTATTAGCTTATTATTTTAAAAAAATGAGTTAATCATCGCTTTCATGTGATATAATATTTATAGTAAGTAAGTTCATGATTCCGATTCAATGTTTTGAAGATTTAGTTATAAAATCGTTTCTGTGCCTTACGAGGCCTTTATAACTACACGCAATAACAGCAGTATGCAAAAATATGAGTATTTGAGGAATAATATAACGTTTCTCTTCAGAAAATGTTTACACTTAATTTGTTACTCGGCGAATGACAATAAAATACATATTGCATTCTAGTTTACTCACCAATAAGGTTTCCGACTGACTAGACACACTATTGTTCAATAATATTTACAGGAACGAACTTATCTATATTTTATTCACATTTGTTGTATTTTTATTACTGTCAAGTGACACAACAAATAAAGTATTGCCGTTATTACGGAAAAATAACGAGAAGTCTCATTATTTAACTCTCAGCATCAGTTACGTGATAAATATGGCGTATTCCATTTGTATTGCACGTTGTATCAAAGCGTACGTTTACATAAGTCGTAAGACCGCTTTCACTTCAGACGCATACGACTTATGGCGCTCGTTTGCGAGCATTTATTTTAAAAGCCTATTTGGAGCATTTAAAATAATAAGTATATTTATTTTTAAACAACGTTTGTGTAGTAAAAATGGTGTCCGCAACGTTATTTTTTCAATAATACTCACTTAAAAATCAGTATATTTTTCTGCACCATTTGGATAACACAATTGACTTATTCTACTATGCTATATCAATGTTCGTTTGTCATATAACTAAGGAATATGTATAATATTTTTTGGTATACCTATTAGAAATACTACGCTGCTAACTAAACTAAATACAGTATTTTTTGTGTGGCGAGCACGTTGCATTCATTCGCACGTTTTGTATTCGCTGCGGTTTTGATAATGTGCATACACACTTATTTCGGTCCTTTGCTTAATTTCGTAGGTACCCAAATAAGTCAAAGAGACGGTAGAGACTGAGTACACCATTCAGTCTCTTTGGAGATGGTACATAGAAATGCTTTATTGTACGTACGTTCACTTTAAAGTAATTTGCATTTGGTGACGTTGCCAAGTGCCAATAGCTGGCGAATTCGTGAAGCAAATATAATACTGTATGTATGAGTTGTGAATGCCATAATTTTCTATGCTCTGCATTGGCAGCTGAAGTTAGCATAACTGATACTAAAAGAATCGTAAAAAAATACATCTCGTTGGGAGGAATTGCGATCAACAGTAAATCTAAGAATTCAACAATAAGAAAACTTTTTCTTATTACGGTTAATTGTTCAATTTAACTTTATTAATTGGATTTGCTTTCGATTACTAATGCGTAAAAGTGTAAAAAGGGTAAGTTTACACTTTTACGCATTAGTAATCGAAAGGGAAACCGAAGGGTAGGACCTAAACAAGACTTTTGTAGAGACGTGAAAAGTTACCCACTTTTCACGTCTCTACAAAAGTCTTGCTTTTCTTCCCAAAAAACGCAAAATAGTCAAATACGACCAAAAGAAGCCCTTAAATTGCAGTCCGAATCCATCCCGACGTGTTTCCATGTGAATGGCCTTATTAGGGCACAAAGCATTACGTACCATTGTCGTGGTCCGGGATCGGCAGGCTATCGGACGCGTCGGACGCTAGCGCCAAGTCGGGCGACGCGGAACCTAGCAGTGCAGTCAGGCCGTCGTGCTCGCCATCTGGAAAATAAACTCTATGAAAATGCTATAAGGATTAAATTCGACGGCGACATATAATTGGGCTAAAGTGGATAGGAAATGCGCGCGGAAACTGCATTAGGCGCTGTTTGGCGACGAGAGAAATGCGATATGATTGATTTTGCTTATTGACACGCGAATTTGAAAGTTGAATTTTAAAGGTTCACATTATGTTAATTTGGTTACCTAGAAGTCTGAGAAGAAAAAAGGGATGGATGTAGTTCGTGAAGGGTCGTTTGCAATGTCGCGGAAGTCTAAGGCTACGGCCGGATACTCGCGACAGCCCCACTCGGGCGATGACGGAACGCCGCGGAGGTTTTAGTGGGTATACCCCGTCCTTTTCAGGACAGGGAGTCCCACACACCACCCTGTCCCCCGCCAGTGGTGACGGTGCGCAAAGCATTTCCTCCGCGACGTAAAAAAAATTTGTGTTTGCTTCGTTTCATTGATAATTCAGTAGCAAAGCAAAGTACCCATATTTAATAGTTTCCAGTAAACTTTACTCAGCTTCTAGCTAAGGTCTTATTCCACCACGCAGCCCAGTGCGGTTTCATGAGTCTAATGTAAAAACAATACTACCAGAAACGATAATAAAAACAAAATAAAAGACTCCACAACAACAACCTTTGAAAAGCTCTCTTGTAAAGTGTTTCCCAATCCCTCAACCTTCGGAATCAATAGAGCGGCTTGTTTTATTGCACAAAATGATCCCAAATAAAGTATCTGACAACATAATTGGTTCGCTGCCAAGGGAGTGTAGACCAGAGACCTCTCAAAGTTGTACTGCTTCGAATCCTTATAAATTATTTATGGTATTTGAGCAATTTCCTTATCCCCAGCCACGGCGGTACCTTAATTATGTAAGATTTCAGTAGCTTGTCCCGGTGATCCTTGACTGGATATTAACGGAGATTCATTTAATTGAGCAGTCGGTTCGAATTAATTTATGAAGGAATCACGCGTCCAACGTCTTGTACACGAGTGAGCGGGGTCATTGAAAACGTTTTTCTTTGTATTTGTGAGTGGTAGCGGTTATTTTGGGGGGTCTTGGAAATGCGGCTTTTACTGCTTAGGAGTTAGAAGCGTGTATCGTTCGGCTGGAAGTAATACCTTTATAGAGATATTATTATTATTGTGTTTACCAGTAAATAATGACTAATTTTCTTGTGCTTCTTCTTCTCAGCACCTAGATGCTCTACCTCTGGGCTACGGCTTGACACTACTTTTTGGGACACCCTGTTTTTATTTGCACACACGCAACAAAACATGTTTAGTACTTCCACTATGTGCAAAAGAGACGTGAAATGTTGATAAGTCGTAATTTTACTATCGCGAGAATTGGCGGTCCGTTTGTTACGTCAGCGCTGGCGCGGTGCCAACTGGGCGGAAGGGCTGCACATTCGGCGCCGTCAACCATTGTTCTGTATCGCAATATTTTCGATGTCAAATTAAATGGGAGATAAGTTTTTGTGTCTAGTACTGGTTATAGGATGCGAGGAACTAAGAGAAATTTCTGTATTCTTTTATCGTGTCTATGCGATGAACTATCGTGCTTGATTACAGGTCTGACTTTAGCAGTTAGGTAGGTACATACTACTTAATATGAATTAGGATTGCTTATACCCGTTTTAACCATCAATCCCTAATTTTTAAGTTTTTTTTTTTTTTTTTTNTTTTTATTGTTGTAATGTGTTGGCTGCTTATGTTTGGTTGAATTCTTTTAAATGATCGACTATATTGGTAATGTAGGCTTTAAAACTTTTTGCTGTATCTTCTTTTCTGATTATTTCTGAGAGATTGTATGGATCGATGTTTAACAAACGGGATATCATTTCATGATTATATCGGGCTGAAGCAAATCTAGGGCACTGTGTTAAAAGGTGTTTCCAAGTCTGTGGAGTCTGGTCATCGCAGGGACAGCGGTCATCTGCGACGATATGGAAACGATGTAGGTATTCCTTATGATAACCGTGGTTGGTTAAGACCTGGGTGGTGGCAAAGTCCGGCCGAACGATCTTTATGAACTCCTGCAAGGTGTTGTATGTTGGCAGGAGAGATCTTGTATGGACGCAGGTGTTCGGGTCCATATACAAAGTTTTGGCCGATTCTTTGCATTTTTGCCTATTTTGATGTTTAACGAGGCTGATGGGTACTCTTTGGAAGTCTGGTATTCTGCGCATTCTTGCAGCAGCCTTTGCTGCCAAGAATTTAACTCACTTAAAAACTAGTCAAATAATGTTACGAATAAATTGAGTTTTTAAGAGCTTTTATCAACTCCAATTTACACCAGCTGCTGAAACAACCATTCTTAATCGGTAAATTGTCATGTTGCTAGGGATATCTTGTTCCTCCTTTAGAGTTATATCGAAGATCTTACAACGCAAACACAAAATGTCCCAAGATTTGCCCATTAACTAACTTATCTCACCATAATTGACTCCAAATGAAGGAGCTCCATTACTAATAGGTACTACATTAGGTAGGAGATCTAATTCATCATCATCATCATCATTATCATCTCAGCCACAGGACGTCCACTGCTGAACACAGGCCTCCCTCAATGCTTTCTAAGTTGCTTGGTTGGTTGGAGGTATAATTAAACTTCCTGTCCCAAATATTGAAAGTGTATTTTCATACTGTCTTTCTGACACAAGCAAGCGGCGCAGGACCGGTCTTTGTGGAAATCCTTGGGGGAGGCCTTTGTCCAGCAGTGGACGTCTTTCGGCTGAAACGAACGAACGAACGAACGAACTTTCTGACACTATACCAGATAGCTCATATCTCTTCTCACGTGTATAATATAAGCATAATACAAAGTATGAGAGACAGTTGGCATAGAACAATATTCCGAAGAATGTGTACCCTAACAATCTTTGGGCTTTTATTTCTGAGAAAATACCACTTTCTATGCCGAACGAAGCGAAGGTTTCTGCCTTCTAAATGAAAGTTTTCTGTTGCCATGTCTATTATACTGAAAGTTACAACGAATTGTAGTAGCAATATGGGTCGCGAAGGTAATTGAAATGGGCCAATTCTGAGACTCTCTTACATCGCGTGATACTAAGCACGACTTACGGGACTATTCACACCTCTCATTCCCACCGCTGCAACTCCTGTATTGTGTATCCAGGATCTACAGCTTGACCGCCAATAAAAACTTAATCAGAAGAACATGGGAGGAGTTCATAGTTTATGGTTTGACTTCCCTCCAGTGCAAAGCGGTTGACAGGTGACAAAACAAAGACTTAATGCTAGTTAAGAGGATTTGAAAGTGGGCCTTCTATATTTTCGTCAATTTTGGTCCAATTCAGCTGCGTTATTTCGGAATGGTCAATATTAATTACAAAGTGAGCCAACAGGACTGGACTCCATTTATACAGCTTAATTAAATGACGCTAAGCTAACAGCGACTGCAAATTGAAGGCAGCCTATTGTGGCCAATGTGAGCAGTTTTCGACTAAGTCAGAGATTGGCAACCCTTTATTTTTATAGTTTAAGAAAGTGACTAACTACAAAAATGGAAATCGATTCTACATTCTACTACGGAAATACGATCGAGGAACTATAAATTTTGGGCTCAAAAACTGAACTCCGACAAACGTTACTTCGACATTACGTTACTCCGACACTACTGAATATCGACATGACTTTACTTCGACACTACACTACTTAGACAAAGGCGAATATCCTTTGTCGGAGTAGTGTAGAGTCGAAGTAAAGTCATGTCGATATTCAGAAATGTCGGAGTAACGTAATGTCGAAGTAAAGTTTGTCGGAGTTTACTTAGGTAGCCTAAATTTTGACGTTACATAAATCGCAAAATTTAAAACGCAAATATGTTATGCAGAACGAGAGCTGAAATTATTTTGAATGACTTTTCAGAAATACAAAGAAAAGTATTTTCTAATGGATTCACCACAGATTACTAATAAGTTACTTAAAAAAGTAAAACGGATTTAATTTGGATTGTTTGCTTGATAATTCATGAATTCTCTACAAAATTATTACAACATTCTAGAAGGGCTTCGATATTGTCAATTAATTTATTCTTTACTGCTCCAAGAAACTTTTTTTCCTAAAAATGAAATATTGTCAGCTATTTAAAGCCGCCCGTGCTTTGAGAACCGCTGGCCAACTCCTCAGCAACTCAGTTTGGAACGATATTGCTTCATTTGCAACTTTATGGCGGCATTTACTCCACGCGGTCGACGAATGCGGCGCTCTCTCGGTTATTTTATGAAAAAATCCACCCGGCAGTTTTCTTGAAATTATTATCCCGTGGTAGGTCTTTTATTCCAGATATGGGGTGAATAGGCGTTCATGGTTTACGTTTTGAGTGAGCTCACTAGCGTTGAAGACGTTGGGAATGAAATAAAGATCCTTTTTTGGGCTACCTAAGTAAACTCCGACAAACTTTACTTCGTCATTACGTTACTCCGACATTTCTGAATATCGACATGACTTTACTTCGACACTACACTACTCCGACAAAGGATATTCGCCTTTGTCTAAGTAGTGTAGTGTCGAAGTAAAGTCATGTCGATATTCAGTAGTGTCGGAGTAACGTAATGTCGAAGTAACGTTTGTCGGAGTTCAGTTTTTGAGCCTAAGCAATCAAAGATATCGTATCCATATAAAAATTCGGATAGAGACACGTAAGTTTCGGATTTCTTTGTTTGATAAAGGAACGGAGTCCCCAGCAGAAACTTTAAATAAATTAATATCATAGTAAATGAAGTATATTATTATGAAAGCATTTTGCGCTATTAATTTGTTGTATCACGACAAAGCGCACGCTGCCTTTGTGCACTTAGCTAAACCTCTTCACTAAAATTTGTAAAGCTCAAACAAGTTCTTAATAACGCTGTGTAGAAAATATTTCAGTTTGCAATAGACGCCGGCATTATGAAAAAATGCTAAGAGTCACTTTTCCTCGTATTTTTATTGCAATCTTAACTTTCGTTTCAATAGAGTTGGTATTCCACTTCATTTTCCACGAGACTGCATAATCCTGCGTAGTTTATTAAAATATCTTTGCTCTTTTGGATCGACTTGCGAAGTTGGCTGGGTCAGTCCACAAATACGACGAAATTACTTTTCAGTTTTAAAGAAGTAAAGTAAGTTGCTTTGTACAATTACCGATGTAGATAAACATGTTGACAACTCAGTGAACGAATTTTTTGAGGAGTGATATGTCCTGTGAACACTTTACGCCCGTATTCACAAACATTAATATGAGGTCTCACAGTGCGCGTGGACGCATAGGGTGACACACGAACCAATCACAGAGCTCTATTCAACGCTGTGCGTTCGATTTGCTGCTTCACTTAAGCAAGCATCGTTTGTGAATACGGGCGTTAGTCAATCTGTGGAAGTGAGTAGAGCGATCTATCATTAGTAGATTGCTATGTTGCTAATTTATATTAAATCTATTTAGAACAATGTGAAAAGCAACTAGAAAAGAAGAAAGCCATTTGGTTAAATTCACATGCTGCCGGTATTTGATAAAATTGTTCTGAAGTAACTCTTTTTCATCAGAAGTAAAGAAGCAAACTTTTATATTTACGAACAATAAACTATGCAAACGTGAATTAAAACCACCGAGTTGCAAATTAAATAGTTCCACGAAGCAGTAGTAGATCACTTTCGTTGTTAATGTTCCGGTTTCGAGGCGGTCTACATTTAGTTTTAAGGATTTGCCACACTAATAGCTTTGTGCGATCTGCGGTCAGCTCAAAATGAAGGTTGCCCGCATCGGTCAGCGGTCCGGGCAAGACAATCTGTCAGCGGTCGTGACAAGGCAATCTGGCAGCTACGGTTTGCGTTCTTTGTGTGTGTTCATCATCATCATCATCATTTCAGCCATAGGACGTCCACTGCTAAACGTAGGCTTCCCCCAATGCTTTCTATGTTGATCGATTGGTAGCGGCCTGCGTCCAGCGCTTCCCTGCTACCTTTATGATGTCGTCGGCGTGCGATGCGTGTGTTCGGATCGACCAATGTCGTTCATACATAATGCGGGCTGCGTTCACTTTGAGCTGACCGCAGACCGCAGAACGCATCCAGTGTGGCAAATCCTTTAGTTTTATAATATCCAAAGCTATTTTACAGCCTCAACTTTGGTGCGGCAACCAGTGTTTATCGAAGAAACTTGTAACACAACTGTGGCTGTGGTTTCAACCCTAGGCACTATCTGACAGTTTTGCTGGCAGGTTCTAAATATAACATGTATTTCAGTGTAAAGTAATAATGTCACTCATATTAAATACTAACAAATGACCTCTTTTTGTATTACTTGTAATAACATAATATTTAATGAAACAAAATTGAAAATCATACGCTAGCTCCTTGCAAAGTACGAGGAAAAATTGGAATTCAATTTTAATCGCGTTATTTTCACTTCACAGAGTTCAGATTATTGAGAAATTATAAGCAGAGCTCGTTCATTTAATTTCGCACGGCCAACCATTCAAACGTTTGTATAATTTAAATTTAAAAAAGAAATAAAAAAAAAACTTTTAATTACATATTTAGTAATGCGGCAAAAAATATTTATTGTGTATTATCTTCACACTTTTCTGTCTGGGTTCGTTTATTTACAGTTTTCCAATTATTATTTTATAACATTCCAAGAACTTTTTTGCTGTAAAATTACTTTTTTGAATTGGCACACAGCTAATATTACGAGTGAAGGTTTTAAGAATCCATTGAGATTGGCATTTCAAATACTTAGGTAGGTACGACGACGTATAACGAGATTAAACTATTGGACTATTCTCTACCTTCCAGTGTATTCTACTTAAAAAATGATTTAATACGCTACTTATTTCTTGTAACCCTTGTAAGATATACATTTCTCATAAGCAATTAAGTATATTGGGGTCGAAATGAAGACCCCAAAATGTTTTCGAGCTCTCATAACACGAAGTCATCTGTTAATTATTGCATTAAATTTTGCGAGGCTATTTGAGACGACTAGAGGGAACTTGGCTGTCATACCACGTGACATGATAGCGATCGATTTCCATCAGTCTGACCGTAATCGCCATCGACATCAGCCTTTAAAAGTCCACCGCGCTAGTTATGTGTTTTCCTTCAGGTAGATGTCATTCAGTACCTGTAAGAGTAGGATGATGAGACGTCTTTATTGATTAGGCGCGATAGGCCCATACATTTGTCGTCTAAAAACGATAAGATTTTATCAGGCGCGCATCTTAGCCCGGCAGATTTATAAGGTGATTTAAATATGTACCTATTTCTCTTCACCTAATCATACGACAGCCAAATTATTTATCCACTGAGCATCCTATACAAAGAGGGACCCTACCCTGAGTCTAACTCATCCGTGGTCGAAGACTTATAGAAAAAGAGGCGCCAAGAATATTAAAATAGATAGATACTTTTAAAGTCATTAGTCGTTATCCGCACAACGTAATACTCCCCCGATTAGACCCTTGACGCACTCCAGTTAAATTGACATCCAGATTACTGTCGCATAAATAAATTAGTGACGAACCCTCCGACCGGGTGACTTTAAGTATAAGATTCAAGTTAATATTTTGAGACGTTACATAATTAAATTCTTTAACTTGCTGCCGTCTGAGAACGGTTGGTATTGAAGCAGTTGCTTTAAATGGAAAGTTATTTGATTGGAGTTTATTTGAAGGTTTCAAAAATCTATGAGTTTCATTCGAAATATACGCGTTAATCACTTGCTCATTCGGGGATCCATTTGGGTTCTATTTTTGGTATTCTAAATTAGTTTGACTCACCTTGAAACTTCTAACCTCCTGTTTATTTTAAAGCTTTAATCTAAATAAAGTAGTCACAATCCAAAAAAAGTAAATAAAGGTAAAGCTACCTTAAACCTAATATTTAAGATTTTAAATAAAAATGTCGTGTTGTGATCCGTTTTCTCCATTTTAATAGAGTTCTGAGCAAAACTGAACCACAATTTATAAACTGTTTTTAAACTGACGCCACATTAATTGAGAAGTGCTTTAAAATGGACGGCCCAAACCAACTCAAATAATAGTTTCTTACTGCTTCCGATATTGCGGAGTTATTTACCAAATTCATAACCAACTTAAAATAGTTCCCCAGTTTCATTGTCAACGGGCCCGATTTATTGTAACCTTTATTAACAAAGTTGTATGAGGGTTGTGTTTGTCGTAAAATTTAATAGAAACAATCCCTGAGGATTTATACGGACCCAATTGTGACCCGCATTCGCTAATCATAACCAGGTTACCGAATTTACCGTCTGCCTAAAATAAATGTTTTCAAACTCATCTTTGTATACCTTAATTTATAATGTGGGACATTATTTTTGATGAAATATGTTTTCAATAAAAATCCAAGTATTGATTTAGCATGACCAAGGATTTTGTAATTTTATCTTTCGATTTGAAACCTCATTTTCAGTCTCTATTAAGTTCCTACTTTTCAAAACATTAGATCAGACATTTGTATTTCAAAATAGCACCAACTGCTGACATACTTTACTTTTCAGTACGAACCTACATACTTTTCGGTACGAATATATGCTTTTATCTACGCATGTACTCCACTGAAATATAAGTTTGTGCGCTCTAAACTTCAAAACTGAATCGTTGTGATTCAAGAAAGGACGTCCGAACAAAAACACATCGCGAAAACAAAAGTCGAGCGAATTCTTGTCTCAAACGTGCTCAAAATTGAGATATAATCTTGAGTTTTCACAATATTTTTCTAATGTATAACGCAGTTTCGGCTTCGTGCCATCCCAGTCGCAAATTCATCTTTGTAAGTGCTCGCCCTGACATAGGTAGGTTGAATAAAATATGCAAAAACTACCACTCAACTCATGGTTGTTTACAGCGCCTTTGTCTTTTTATTGCGACAGGGAAATATTAAGCTTCCGAACCGTCTGTTTGATTGATAACTGAGTTCGTATTACACTTAGCGAGTTTTTTTAATGCGTTATGTATGCATATTAGGGGAAAATGGCACTCCGTGTTGTCTTTGGAACAAACTGCGATTTACGGTGTTGCATTTTCGTATATTTTTAACGTGATAAGTGGGACGAGGGGGGTGGTTTATGGTGCTGTTGTTTTGAGATATTTGCCGGTTGCAGAGATTGTTTTGTTTTTTCACTTAACTCAGTTACAATCGATAAGATCTACTCTTTTTTTTGCTATTGTTGTGTCTGTGACATTGGTAGAGGTAAGTAAAATACCTGTTTGTATTATTATTATAAACAGCTGTGGTTTTCTGAATAAAGAAAAATAAAATAGAATAAAAAGTAAAAAAAGCTGTGAAAGAAAATATACTAATGTATTTCTAAGATTGAATTATTGAAGTACCTATCTTTGTTGATTTCATTAAATAAATCAAGCACAATAGTATCCAAACGGAAGTAATTAAAACAAACCGAAGGGATAATGAACTTGTTTATCATATGCTAATGAAACACACTCTAAGGACCGCGTACGTAATGGAATACTGTTACGGAGTTGTGGGTTGTAAATAAAATTACTCCCTGTCTATACTCGCACTTTGAGCAGATAAACTTTGACAGATTTATTACATGTTATACGATTATCGCCACCTTTTGTAAGAGTTTATATTCGTTTTTAAAACTTTATCACCGTTAATTTAACTTCATCTACCTATACTAATATTATAAAGCTGAAAACTTTGCTTGAACGCGCTAGTCTCAGGACCTACTGGTCCAATTTGACAAAATATTTTTGTGTTGGATAGCCCATTTATAGAGAAAGGCTAGCCTATATGTACCTATGACATCACATACAGTCAATAGGGGCGGAGCGGTAAATAATAATGTTGCAAAAACGGGACATGTTATTAAACTATTATCATGCGTATAAAGTCGCAGGCGCAGCTAGTCGAGTTACTCTCTTGACTCAGAGGCTCAAAGGTTTCGATTCATAAGTAGGAAAAGCAGTATAAAATGACGTTATTACTTGATTCGACTCTAGAAACTCGAGAAAAGCGTTTGGTATTACACAATTCATACCGTTATTATTACTTTCACGACAACAGACAGCGCGTAAACAGAAATTTGCACCGAAATATCTATCGAAAATATTATTCTCGGTGTAAAATCGAATGAAAACTTCATAATTGAAATGCACAACAGTTGGATCTTCAATTATGTACCCTATAATAGAGGAGGAATTTTCATTGTTCGCCCAAGGAGGTCTAATTCAGTTAGAGGCCTTGAGAGGTCGTTTGCATGACTTTGCATTTTTAAACATAATCGAGGTCTCGGGTGAATTTTGACAACTTGATGTCCTCTCTCGAGAGAGCCAACGAATCTCGAAGTCACTGAACTGGGGTGCTACTACGCAACACAATTTCGATATGTCCGACTCTACCTACTTCTCCCACTCACTTCTTAAATTGCCACGAGTGAAAAAGACAGATGGGTCTGATAAAATCTATTAAAAACGAATCTTGATGTCACTGAACTGTAGTGCTACTACGCAATACGACTACGACATATCCAACTCTACCGACCTCTTTCACTCACTTCTTAAACTGGCACGAGTGAAAAAGACAGACTGATAACCTATCAAAGTCGTTTTGTGGATAGACCTCCGCACTCGAACAACTTAAAACTAGATAACATGAATATTAAACAGTTTGAAGCTCTTGTAATAATTTGCGAAGGTCGTATTTCTGTGGGGTTCAGACTTTGTCGAGCAGCTTGCGGGAACAGTTGCATTTTCTTGCATAAACTTGCGAGAAGGAATAGTATCAAAATGTATGATAATAGAGAAGATTTTTAGTTGTCAGCACATTGGACTGTATCTATTCTTGTAGAAAAATCACACCTATTGTAAGATTCCACAGTATTTTGTCTGATGCATCTTTTTCTTACAATCAAAGGAAATTCGCAAATATTTGAAACACTCATGTGTTTCATTTGCCTTCATATCTGGCCATAATTTTAATTAAAATACTTAGGTATTGTAATAACTCTTAAAGTACCTAAAATGAATAAAGCTACATAAAACGTGCTTATAATAAACTAGAATTTCAAAGAAATAAGAAGAGTTTTGCTATACAACGAGTTTTATTTCAAAACTCTAACTTCAATAGTTTAAAAGTAAGCTACTAAGTTTTGGCGGCCAGTACTATATTTATTAACTAGCGCCCGCACCGGCTTCGCACGGGTGCTAAGTATACATATAAACATTCCTCTTGCGTCACTCTATCTATTAAAAAAACCGCATCCAAATCCGTTGCGAAGTTTTAAAGATCTGAGCATACATAGGGACAGACAGCGGAAAGAGACTTTGTTTTATACTATGTAGTGATTTGAAATACACGCGAGCCAACACACATTATATGTTATAATATCACGTGCATTCCCGGTTATTCCCTGATTTACTGACCTCGCAGGCACCCGACAATCGGCCGATCTAAATGGGCCCGTGGCAAATGGCCGTCCAGCTCGATGCCAGTTTGGAATGCAAAACTCGATATTTGAATTTCAAAACACCGCCATAGCTTGCGGCGGAACGCGTAGAATAACGCCTCCCATGATTCTTCTTTCGAATAAAATAACTTTGATACCGCTGTCACATCTGAATATCAATTGAGTTGACTTTAAAAGATCTGACTCCAGTTTAAAGTTGGGGCTATTTAATTACGGGGCCATACTGAATTCTGATCTATAAAATAAACTTGACAAAGAAGTTTACACAGAAATAATACATTGAACAGATACAAATAATTTTATGAATATGCGGCGTGAATTAAAAGTGGTTTTTAAGTTACTACTTGCAGCAAAATATTTTATCAATAGCGCAAAAGCTGTATTAATCAGCTTTAACATGTGGTTTTAATGAATCGGAAAGTAATATTTAACGTCAAAAATTGTCGCTGAATCGACATAATATTTCGAGCTGTTTCATTTGCGCTGAATATTGCATAGATATATATCAGCAGTTTCATTTGTCGATATTTGAAGCAACTCTGTGGCAAAAGTGCGCCAGAGACAGATGCAGTAAACACTGATCACGATGCCCAGTTAGTTATACAGTGTCCAAAGGCTTTGCGGCAGCCGATGACTGGCTATTTGTAGTGCACACGCTGTATTCCGTATGTGTCTTGTATTGCAAAGGTTTATTTCCGGTAAATGTTTGATTCGGACGTAGAAATTCTGTCTGGTATTTATTAAGGCGTTATTTGGGTTTATGACCAGTTAGTATGACGCAGTTTTTGCATGAAAGAGTAACAAACATGTCAACATCCAGACATCCATTCAAACTTTCGCATTTAATATTATAGTAAGAGTAAAAAGATAAACAGTTAGTTAAAGTTTACAACCTTGGTGGCTTTTTGAATGAAAATTAAGTAATGTAAAACTTTATTTAAATTACACTTAGGCTGAGTTGCATCTTACTTTGACTTGAACAAAACAAAAAACTGTCAAACTCCATACAAAATGCACCGGTAATTGTCAAAGTTACTGTTAAAGTAAGATGGAATCCAGCCTTAAAACTTAGCAAAAGTTACACTACCCAATTTTCTAATTTACAGCAGCAGTGCTACACATAGTGCTACGAATCTCGTAGAATCAACGTAGTCGGCGTCTGTAGCAAGATTACTTTCGTAGCATTCGTAGCGTTCTAAAGCTGTAAATCAGAGCCCCGATTACGGTAACTTTTAACGTCTACAATCCGGACACGCTTCATCGACGCTGCGATACGATTGGTCGAAACAGCTGACGTACGCTGTTGAACGACCAATCGTATCGCAGAATCGAGAAGCGTGTCTGGATTGTAAACGTTAAAAGTTACCGTGATCGGGGCTCAGCTTAACGGCACAACTTAAGCCTTAGGTTTTGCTCTATGGTACCCTTATGTTAAGTTTAGTCATTACCTATACGTTGAATATACTCGTATACCTAGAGGTGTGCTGAATAGCAACTAAAATTGTATTAATGCCTTAATTACGAAATCTTTGTTCGATTTATTTAATGTTTATAAGCTTAAGCTCAAGTAGAAGATGGCAGGCCCTCATTGGCCTAGCTTGGCAATACTAGCTCACCTGGCGCGCGGAGCCTTTCGGATTTGGAGTGTTACTACCCCTCCTTAGAATACCAATCCGATTATTTCACGTCATTAATACATGTTGTATGCATTTCTTGAATACTAGTTTCTTGACGAAATTGGTGGCTAGTGAAGTTTTTATCTCTACCATAGAGTCTCATTGTGAAGCTTAGTAGTGTCTAGCTCACCTGTCGCTGTAATACATAGCTTTTGGGTTCTTAATTACAGTTACATATTATATGTATTTATCTTATTGACTTATTACTACTCACTTATTGATTGATCTTAGTGACTTACCGATATCAGCGGCCGCATGCAGCAAGTCTGCCAGCAACTCAGGCTCGTGACAAGCTATCGCTAGCCTCTCGTCGTGCAGCCTGGCCGCGTCTAGCTCGCCTGGCACTGCCTCTCGCAGCTGAAGCGCCACCGCGCCTTCGCCGCCGACTGCGGCGCTGTACATAAGCACAGCGCGAGGCGAGAACGTTGGCAGCGGCAGCCGGGCTGTGTGCACCTGGAAAGATGGAGAGGTGATGTTAAAAAGCTGTATTAGATGGAAATTCTTTTGGACATCATGAAATCTAATTCACGGGTCGGCCATTTGGTGTAGTGGTTCAGAATTTAACGGACTACTATGCCGAGAGGTCCCGGCTTCGATTCCCGACCGGGCAGAAATTGAAATGATGAATTTTAATTTATGTGACGGGTCTGGGTGTTTTTATGTATAATATGTATGTGTTTACAAAAAAAAAAGTGTTTTAGTATGTTTTTATCCGTTGTCTAGTACCCATAGTAGGTACAAGCTTTGCTTAGTTTGGGACTGTAAAATGTCTGTATTTGTTATGTATTTATTAATATTTATTTATTTCATTTCTACTGTCATATCTTAAGTTAAGGGATAACATATCCCTTCAAGTGCCAGCGAATCGAAACACAATATACATCAATTATTACTAAGGTCTCATGCGACCACTTAGGGTTTCACGAGTTAAGAGATGCAACGTCACATTCCTAATTTCAGATTTTCTATGCTGCTAATCGTACCTACTAACCGCTTGACCTTCCGTCTATGAAAACTACTTAAAAACAGTCATCGAAAAAGTTATGTAAACCTTTAAAAGGCA
This sequence comes from Ostrinia furnacalis, assembly GCF_004193835.3. NCBI lineage: Eukaryota > Metazoa > Arthropoda > Insecta > Lepidoptera > Crambidae > Ostrinia > Ostrinia furnacalis. The sequence continues at coordinate 201,392 of NW_021134553.1, forward strand.
GTGGGAATATAGTTCCCACCGTGTTTTGAATCTTATTCCCTTATCTTAAAGTTCCAAAACAATGAAAAAATTTATTGGGTTATGACTGTTAAAAGGTTAACATATTATTATATTCAATACATCGGGGAATTAAATCCAGAACCTTGAAGTTAGAGTTTGATTCCCTAACCGCTAACCACTGACCCATGGGCCTATAGGTAATGATATTGGTTTGGTCGATCCTCATTCCTCATTGTGCCAATCACTCAAATTTTGGCAAATATTCAGCGTGTCTGTCTGGAATTTTCAATATCAGAACGAAGTTTAATAAAATTTGTATTATTTTGTAATACAAAAGGTATGAAATAAATACCTTGTTGAAGAATCTTCATTAACGCCAGTAAATTTGTGATACGGATTTATAATTGCAATACCTATTCAATTACTTAATAATATACTTTCAGCTTATTACCTAATAATTACTTGTTGGCTTCAGATATACTGTTTCGCTTATTAGTTCCTAATTAAGACACTTATACGTGATGATTAGTTTCTCATTTACGTTAATCAATGGGAATTAATTAAGGATTCTGTATAACATATAAGAGGATCGTTGTAACTATGAAAAATTAGATCGATGTTTTGGGAAATTCGACTATACCTAACAATACGTACTTACACATACCTACGCTTTAAGGTCAGTAAAACTAAATTAAAGTAGGTGACAATGATGACAATTTAACTTTCTTTCTTTTGTTTCAATACACAGCTTGTAACACAAAAGTTTTTTATGTTGTTCCAAAACGGTGGTAAGGTAAGCTACGTTGGGACGTGTATAAGTGCCTTGAAAAGGGACTACATGAATTTGAAAAAAAAAAATTAACATGTGGGAAGCCCCGTTAGGTAGGTCGCACCTAAAAATGAGGGTTTAATGTTAAAAAATGATGCACGTTTTCACCATCAATCCCTAATTTTTAAGTGATTCCTATGAAAACAAAATGCCTGTTATGTGTCACCATAGGTGTCACTTAAAAATTGGGGATTGATGGTGAAAACGGGCATAAAAAATATATCCAGCTTAAACCACAACCGTCCGGGATCGTTAGCCGGACCATCAGGATCGGAATTGAAGCGGTGCCGAGTCGGACTGCGCAATTAAACTTCGGAGCAACTGCCGCTGCTGCCGCTAGCTTAGATGGCGCTAGTTACTACAGTCTTGCTTCAGTTACTTGGTTACGGAACTTTTTGACAACTCTTCGGTGTAAATGGAGGAAAAATGCACCACATGTCGCTGCTTTGGGTGGTTAGAGTCAGGTTTTTCAGATAGGCAGTTCGGTCGTTCGTTTCAGCCAATGACGTCCACTGCTGGACAAAGGCCTCCCAAGAATAGGTCAAATTAATATTTGAACAAATATCTAGTAAATAGATGTTTTCATTTGATTAATAAAACACCGTTAATCAAGTAGGTACCTATAGTATCTATAAATCTCTAGTTGTATATTGGTTAGCATTCTCTTATTTGGAATTTACTTTATTTTCTGTCAAGGCAATGTTTCCCGTAATAACCAAAAATAATAAAAGGAAAATATATCCCGAAAAACCAACTGACAAAGCTTTAAATTTTTACTCGATATTATGAAAACGTTACTGTAGCTGTTTTAATAATACTTTTACATTTTATATTTCATTTTATCGTATCTTCCTATTTTCCTTTTGCTTAAATGTAGATTTGAGAGCATTGTTTCGATCAAATAACTCACAAAATTCGCGTTGAATTAAAAACTTTCTCGTAGCCTGGATTCCAAATTGCCGTCCTTAATCGTTTGCCAAAATAAAGGTACGTGCAAATTGATCACTGACCAATATCTATATGGCCTTATAGATAACGTCCGAACAGGACAGCCAAGGAAACGAAACCTTGCTGGCTTAGCTTAAGGTTGCAATTTGTATAAAAATGTGAGGGCATTATAGAAAATGTGCCAGAGCTACCGTTATTGCGTTAGAAGCTTAGGGGCTCCGTAATAGTATTAATTTGTACTATGACAAAATTAGCACGTCGCCCATTTTGTTTTAGTTCGCTGCTAATTGGTTCGTTGTAAGAAGAAAACTACTTTAATGCATTATGTTATGAGTGCATGGTGTAGGGCTATAATGACCGAAAATAGATTACAAACTCGTAAGTAAAGGTCTTTATATTGAATAGTTTTTTTACAAAGGTTAGAAGACTTTTTCAGCCACTTGAAGTAGTCGAAAACTTTTGTTTAAAAAAATCTTCGAGCGCAGCCATTATACCGAACTCTCATTCATGAATTAGTTGATACCACAATTTAATTTCCATAGATTCAAACTTAATTGATTATTATTTATATTTAACAATGATGTAGTTTCCAAAGCAATCGTTATTGTTAATGTCGTCACCTAACTAAATGTAGAGTACGAATTTGCTTTATCTGTTTAGTTACATCTAAAAATAAAGAACTCCCCGTATTCCCAGTCACTCCTTGTCACAAAGACGTCATCCCATTCCCATTCATCAATTTATAATACAATCGACAGCTTACCAGACTACACATTAGTAGCAAACTCGCTCCAATTACAACTGAATAAAGTACAATGTTTACTTTCATGTACCGTCATGTGTACACCTTACGTCTGCGAGTGACATCCCAAGTAACATTTTACTCCATTTAAGAGTTCAATAGTCGTTCACATGTACTCCACAAGCTGTGTATGTCAGCTGTATACGAGCTGTATAGCTTGCTATAATGCTTTTATAGAACCAGTTTGGGCACAAATTAGACAGCTTTAAGTTCACTATGGCTGTACATTAGCAGTATAATAGCATTATAATAGCAGTTTAAGTAGTAACATCGTACTTAAGGCTGACTTACGGCACTATATGGGACGCAGTGTGAACCATACAACGTACGTGAGGACAATAAAGAGTAACAAGTGGCTAAATGCACAGCTTTCAAAGTTATAAAGTCCGACAAAAGTACTCCAATGCTACCTAAAGTTCACGTGTGTCTTAAATTATTTCCACATTTTAATATTAGTTTGGTATTTGTACGTGAGTGCCAAGAGGGAAACAACTCGGGCGGATAATCATTTATGCAAATAATAACACGGGTTTTAAATACTTAATAATGTTAATGCCATTGGGAATGCAACTTTATCGTGAAATGTATACATATTTACAGCTAAAATATTTACGCGCCTCTGTAAAAACGCGATATTCATTTTAAAATATTTAAAACTGGCTGAGAGGAAATCTACAATTTTCAGTTTTTGATATTGGATTGGCATTATAATTATATTACGGTAATTAATTATAACATGAAACCAAAACTCAATCGCTCTATCTGCGAATTTTGTGATAAATCTGCATTAATTTTGGAGATTTATTTGGTAAATATTTTAGGTTATGTAGAACAAAATGGTGGAAATGAAATACGGCTATGTGAACTGTTATAACTCCAATTTAATGCGGTGAGCGTATATTAGGTTCACATGTGTTCTGTTAGAATGCTGTTATCTATATGAAGTTCCACATTTGTACCACTACAGCGCTAATGTCTATAAATTTATTCTAATGTGAACTTATGTACAGCTTTAAGATGTACCTAGTTCAGGTCAATTGTGTATCTTTAATTCTTTCAAATACTGAAATTTTAGAGATCCGCAATAAAAATTATTCATCATCATCATCATCATCATGTCAGCCATAGGACGTCCACTGCTGAACATAGGCCTCCCCTAATGCTTTCCACATTGATCGATTGGTAGCGGCCTGCATCTTGCTTGGTGTTTCTTTGCGAGATCGAATCAGAAATGAGGAAATCCGTAAACGAACTAAAGTCGCTGACATAGCCCGACGGATTAGCAAGCTGAAGTGGCAATGGGCAGGGCACATAGTGCGCAGAATAAAAATTATTAATGTCCGTTTAATCGCCTAGCCCAGGTACTAATAGTCAAGTATGAATACCTAAAGCATCAGACGGTAGTGTTCCCGGTTTAAATTCGTTTATTATGCTTGACAATTTATTCAAAGCGGAATGAGGAATACGATTTTCAATAGCCCATGTTCTTATTTTTTGTTGCGAAAGGTTAAATAGGTAATTGTCCAAATCAAAATGGTATTCACTATCACAAGAACTGCAATCATCACACTCTGATATCTGGTATATTTTGAAGGGAAATTTCAGGTTCAGGCATAATATTTTCCTCTGCATCATGTACAGAACCACCATGAACAACTAAAAACAGGCTTGGGGAAATGTGTAATAAAATATCACATTCACATTCGTGTTCAGCTTAAAGCAAATAAGAGTAGTACTTGTGGACAAATAAACTGCTATTGATGTTAATGGACAACACATATAGTCCTTTTAACAGCCTACAGTGTACATGCGAACCATTGAAACACTTTTGTACAGATAGTAAAAAAANTACTTGGGATAAATCGCACACACTAGGCCCGGGAGACGAGCACAAATAAATAGTTGCTTGAGTAATTATCGGCGAACATTGTTCCGTAACGAGCGCGTAGATTATAACGCGATTAAAGCCCACACGGGCCTTAATGGAACCAGCGATGCAAGCGGCGTAGAGAACAGCCAGATCATTTTTAATGGAGTTTTATGAACTGAAGTAGCAATGGGCAGGGTATGTAGTACGCAGAACTGACGGCCGATGGGGCGTCAAGGTTCTGGAGTGGAGGCCACGTACCGGAAAGCGCAGCGTAGGACGTCCACCCACAAGGTGGACAGACGACCTCATAAAGGTAGCAGGAAAACGCTGGATGCAGGCCACCACCAACCGGCCATTGTGGAAATCATTGGGGGAGGAGGCCAATGTTCAGCAGTGGACGTCCTATGGCTGAAATGATGATGATGATTATGGACGCAGCTCTGGTATGGGTTAGATTTCTTTAAATTACAATGTGACGACAACGTAGAGAACAGCCAGATCATTTTTAATAGAGTTTTATGAACGCAGCTCTGATTTTGTTTGGTTTATTGAATTGATAATGATGATGATGATGACATCACGGTTTGATCAAACCAAAGATCAAACCGTCTCGACCACAGGTCTCGACCAGAAGGGCGCGCAATCCTCATCACAGGCATGACGTTTGTGTCATGTCGCGATTTTTGCTGAGCGGGCGCCTATTTAGCATTTATATTTTTATTTAGTTTTTTTGTTTACTCTTGCTTTGTATACCTTAAATTGTGCTGAATAAAGACATTCTTATTCTTACATAAGGCATTTGTGACCTAACCTTTGAGCTAAACTGAAAAAATAGATGGCGAAGCCTATTGCCATTAGAAAGGCATGTAGAGAGTTATCAGTAGTCCTTTTCGTCGATATACCGGTCTTAAGGAGCTATATTTCTATGAAGCGAGGTATCTAGTCCACTATGCTAGGCTGTCGATCGTTGTTAGGATAAAAAAGAAAGATCCTTAGAAGCACCACAGACCGGTTCAAATTGATAGAATTTGCTTCAGTCAATAAAAATGTCGGTATTATGTGAGGAATAGAACATTTCTATTGTAAATTCAAGTGTCGGTTTCTGTGTCTATAAATGTTACTTACAGATTTATCGACTTGGGCGCCTTTAGACAATGTAACACGATTTTGAGTACCTTCTTTGATCTCGTTTTTCATAATCGCCTAACGACAGTTACATTAAATTTCATAATTTTAGTTATTTAAATTAATAAAAATTTAATAATTTAGTGTAACTGATAAAATTCATTTGTTGTCTCAGAATACGGAACAAACCAGAAGGAGTGTTCGATAACATTTCTACGCGGCAACTTGTGTCCAAAATACTTCCCCTCCCGCGCCCCTCTACCCCCTTTAGTGTTACTAGCGCCGTGTGACACCCCCATTTTTGGGGTAAAATTATGTAATTTTTTAAAGAGATGTTAAACAAGTAAAAAATAAGTAAGCGAAATAAGTACACACGGCCAGTGTTAACTATCCATTTCCGTTTTTGCTCTCGCTCTTATCAAATGGTGATTCTTTGCGATAGAACGAGACGACATGACTGGCCATAGGCATAGATAGTACCTACCTACCTATGAATTTAATTTTTACTCCGAAGTAACTAAGTGTAGAATAGAATAGAATAGAATAGAAAGTATTTATTATGATGATTGATTATTTATTTCTATTAAATAGTGTAATATACTATATGTAGGTATAATATGTTATTTAAAAGTCAATTAAGTTTGCATTTAACAAGTGTCATTTTTTATAGTTACTTTTGTGAAGCCTCAATGTAACCTTGTTGGTGTTCAAATAAATAAATAAATAAATTACAAAAGTCGAATATAAATTTTAGAATGCCAAGTAAAACAAAAAAGAAACTTAAGGTTCTTTATTATGTAAACATATCGACAACAAAACATTTGTTTACGGCGCAGTAGTGCTTTTAGTTTAACTTTTCTTGGAGTCAAACACAGAATCCAAACCAAAAACATCACCAATACTTAAATTTGATTGCGAGGCAACTCTGGCTGTGTATCCTGAAAGAAAATCAGAGTAAGTATGTAAGCAATAATTAATAACTTAAAATTATTATTAAATATACAAATATTGCTGCTGCTGATCTGTTGATACCAATGCCTTACTATTGAATAAATGGGAAAGTATGAAATTCACGATAGTAATTTATTATCTCCTCATTATTAGGGAGTAATATTATAAATTAATTCAATATATTGAAATCAAATCAAAATCAAAAATATTTATTCAGTTTAGACCACAAGTGGCACTTATAATTTAATTAATCAGGTTGTCATGTCATGGATGAAATTACACTAAAAACTAATTAAAACAAAAAGGATGGGGAAAATATTCCATTATTCTGTGGTAACGCTAACAAAATTAACGCGTGAATTTTTTATAAGTAGACAAATGTAATTCAATATAAAAAAGTAGGGTAAAATATTCCGTTGACCTGTGGCAACACTTACAAAATACAACCGTGATTTTTTTTGAAAATTATTATTTAATTAAAATGAATTGGAAATGTGCTACTTACGGATAAAACATGATCCCATGCACTTTCTTCGTAATTCCAGTAGCATTCTTACATGTTGGAACGGCACAAGACGGCATAATTTAATTATAAAGTGTCAATCTGACGGATATGTAAACAATGCGCGCGCCGGCCATTGACTGATTGCTCTAAAGTCAAATTAGTGCGATTTGGAGTACTTTATATGAATACACATTTACGCCCGTTGACGGTTTCTGGTTTGTTCTGTATTCTGAGTTTGTTGTGTATCAGTTAGGTATAGTTCTTGCAACTCACGAAGGCGAGTGAGCTGTACTTGTGTGTGTACGTGTACATGCACATAACGATAGTGAAATGTCTATCAAAACTTTTGAAAAACGAACAGTTGCGAGCCACCACTAATATAAGCCCACTCGCCAACTATAGAAAAATTGCTATCACAGAAGTGATTTTAAGAAACAATCACATCGTATTTTGTGTTTCATTGATTTTATATCATAATAAACTATAAATAGACTTAATTGATCATCGTATCCGAGACACTCGATCAATATTAGCTAAGACAAGCCTCGGGGCTCATTGATCTGCGAGCATGTCCCAGTTGTAAATATTTTCATTTCTCTGTTCATAGCCAATTAATAAAGCCAATGTATAATTAATAATAGAGCTCAACAAGATCGCTAATTGTGTCGGTTTAAGCTTCAATTGAATTATTTTTCTGACTTGTGATGGAATTTCTAAAAATGTTCTTAAATGATTTATTTGCACACCAATTTTAGCAAAACTGTGGAGACAGAATATGAAATTCTGAAATAATGAGAAGTCTGAAATTGGCGATTTGACTGACATTATTACAGAAATAGTTAGAAAGTTTCGTCGGCCGTTTGGTGTAGTGGTTCAGAACGGACTACTATGCCGAGAGGTCCCGGGTTCGATTCCCGGTCGGGCAGAAATTGAAATGATGAATTTTAATTTCTGTGACGGGTCTGGGTGTTACTATGTATAATATGTATGTATTTAAAAAAAAAAGTATATAAGTAGTATATCCGTTAATTAGCACCCATAACACAAGTATATTAATTGCTTACTTTGGGGCTAGATGGCGCTGTGTGAGATTGTCCAAAGATATTTATTATTATTATTATTATTTATTATTAAGTTCTAATTTGGTGAACAAATTCACTTGGTGCTCCAAGACACTTTGAAAAACAGTTCTTTCTTGCCATACAAAATCTAAAGTCAGCTCATTAAAAGTTTGTCAAGTACTGTTTTAACTAATTAGTTATTGTGTTGTAAAAATTGTCACTCAAAGCTGGTTCAATTATTGTATGTAGAATTAGTCCATACGAAAGCACTTATAAGACACACCAAAGCGGAGAAAAGAGAAGGTAATATGTTTGAATAACTAGTTTTTCCAAACAACTTTAATGACGAATCAGATTGTTCATTTATACTCATCTCGCTTTGGTGGAAACCGGACCTAATGGTATTTATGGTTGAAAATGATTTTTACAGTTCACGTTCAAAGCAGACAGCCCCGCGGCAACGAGCTAGTATCGGGAGGGCTATTTAGCCATCCCTCGGGCCTGGATCGCCGCAATTACCCCTACCGCCGGCGGGTAAATAAACGCGTATTACGCTGATATTTTTCGTTAATTTACGCGTAAATACAGACAACGGCCATTTGTAACGGCTCGATGGTCCGTCTGGAAGACAGGTTATGAAATTAGTATGGAAGAGTGTTATTAATAAAAGATGACAAAGGGTTTTGTTAAGGAATCTTTTGACCGATTAATTGTCTATAATTAACGCTTAGAAGCGCAAGTAGGTACTATATAACTTCAAGCAAAATGTTGAGTTCGCTGTTAAGGTAAAATAATATCAGAAAAAAAGATCATTGTTGCTATTTCATTACTTTTCACATTACTACGCGAATAAAGTTTAAAAGTCATTGGGTCCTCATTTAATTTTGTTGATGTACTACTGTCGGTCTGTATGCTCATTAAGTACTAATACTTATCGATTTTGTTAGGCAAACATTATGAGAAATAATGACGTGCCTATACTAAGAATCGGGGAACGAGTTTCTATGAAAAATTTACGAAAAATCATAAAAATATATGAATAATAAATCCGAAATTAAATGCCTAATGGTCTTTTGAAAGCTTCGGGCCCGACCCAATCTCTTCCCTCAATTAGTTAAATGTAAAAATTAACGGAAACTCGACCTGCTTGCAACATCCCTAACGACCCAAATTACCTTGTAATATCTCATATTATTAATTCTAGATTAAGTTAAGTCTGATTACGGCTTTGTAATTATTGTAATTATTAATGCCGCGGCTACGAGTAATCTCTGCTCTCATATATCTAAGTATAAATTCAATTTAACCGAATTTCTGTTCAGTAATTGCGTTATGTCTAATCAGTTTGAGGCTTGTTAAATTTTGGATAACATTGTCGGGTGTTCGGTGTATGTATCTACTTGTATCGGAATATAATACCTACTTTGGATCTGGTTCTAAATAACGTGAATAAACTTAGGACTGTTGTTATCATTAGCTTGAAATATGCAAACGTTCTAATATCTGTGATTGTCGGCTATTGGAGCGAGTTCAGGTAATAACGTAATCTGTGGTCCAATATAATATTATTATATGATATTGGTCAATGTCAAAACTGCTGAAGTTGCATAATAAATAGTTTTTGATTTGTTTCTTTCCTGCATTAGTGCACTCACCCAAGTAATTAATCTTCGAAATGTTCTTACTTCAGCGCACATGCATGAATAGTTGTGCGTTTTTGGAATTACATATCGTACCAAAATAATTTCTAAATAAAGTAACGTCCAAATGAGTAGGTAGGTATAGCTCGTACTGTAAAAATATCAGATCTAGCCAAGTGCCTTATTCTACATGCCCTAATTTAGCGCTCACTAAAGGTTCGGCTAAACCAACACGCGTTGTTTTAACCTCATTATAGCGTTTAGCATTCTTCATGAATCTAGTCATAAGTTCTGTACAACCTGACACGTCAATATAACTGGCATAGTAATAATGACACAGTGTTTAGCACAATATGCCTAAGACCTAGACCAGACTTAATCCCAAATGTCTAATATTGGGGTAGCTCGTCGATTAGGCGTGATCGATTCGAGCTGAAGTGTAAATATTTGTCTACTTCTCCAGCCGACGGCCGTCAGAATATTAAGTGTTTAGTTATTGTTATTACGTTTACAAGATTGTTTGAGAAATTATGTAGAGTTGTTTACGAGACAAACAATTAGTTTTCTCTTCTCTTATTTTTTTTGTAGAATTCTCACTCACTTCCCACTTTAAAAAGCTTTGTATGTAGTTAGTATCAGTAAGGCACTTTTATGACTACTGTCAAAACGTGATTGTACTATAAAGATTTTATGAAAAACATCCTCGACGTCAGTTTTTTACCAACTCTTATTTAAAATTTCAATGCAATTTCTCTGTCAATTGAATTAAAAGGATCTTGGGTTGCTAGAGGGGTTGCTATAAAGTGTTTTTGTGTGGCAATATTAGTACATGTCGCACACACACCCATATTGAGATAAATGGTCTGGCTGATTTTTCTTAGCTGTGGCTGCACCGTCTCAGCACGATACTCGGGCTTAATCAGTCACGAGATTCTCAAATATCACGCACTGCGAGAGGGTGATTTGGGAAATCCCATCTCGCATGATCTCAGCTGATGAATTCCATTTTGGAATCGAACGCACGTAATGCAGATTGAGTGTAATAGAAGTTAGATTTTTGTAAATAATTAAAATCAAATCAGTTTAATAAGTAGTTAATGTCAACTTCGATTAGAGTCGTAGGTAATTTTATGTCGAACAAGTGAATTTAAATTATTTTTTTTGTTTCTTGTGACATTAGCGGACTAAAATAATGGAAATAAGTAATAACCAGAAAAAAGAAACAAAAGAGACTAAAGAGAGTATCATAATATGTAAACACATTTTTTTATTTCACTAGGGGGAAGCCTTTGTCCAGTAGTGCGTCATTCGGCTGAAACGAACGATCATTTTTATAATTGATGGGAATCGGATATTAAATATCCTCTTTGAACATCATTGTCTTCCTCTCACACACGTCAGTGCATTATCAAAAGTATTGTTTCATTACATTTCACGTTTCGCAAAGAACTATCAAAAAACAAAACGGCAGAAAGCGCGCGCAGCGAGGCGTCGGCGCCGCGGGCGCGAACCAAAGCCCACACGCGGTTCTGCCACAATAAAAAATACACGCCGATTTTTCACGCTGGCTGGAAACACCGATTCCATTTTTCCCGCCTCGTTTGTATAGGCGGTGACAATGGCCAGCACTGTTATTGTGCGGGCACAAGTTGCCAGATTTATCTTTTCTTTCATAATTGTTTTAAAAAGTGTAGATTCTTTATTTGAATTTTTGCGTTACTATATTGGGCTCTTTGTTTCTTACTTTAGAGGTCAATTTGAAAAGGTAACCTTAGAGAAGGTTAAAAAATCAAACGATATTTTCAATTATTTAAAATAAGAAAGCGTTTATTGTTTTTTTAATCGCGAAAATGATACAGCCAGTTTCATAAATCAAAACCATGGTCAAGATTGTAATTTGAAAAATGAATGAACTATGTTCGAAATATAAATTTTATAAGTTCTGAATTTATAAAAAAACGGTTCAATTCAAGTGAACGCCAGTAGCCTATTTCGTAATATCTAGGTCTAGACCCAACAATCTTATTAAGGAGTCGGTCACCATGGAGACCAACCGCTTCGTCCTACCTTCTCTAACCTTGGCATGCAGACAGTCGAGTCTGCTAACTTACTAACAACGAGTTAACCTTAGTTGCCTTTTGATTAGCGTTAAAACTACCCAGTCAGCTGGATTCGGAATGTTTACGTTCGGATCAACCCTGCCTCTATTTGTTGGATCCATTCAATAAGATTCACAAAGGCTTTGCTGCTTCGGCAAACTCGTGTATTGGAAAACGATGTGTAATATTGATTTTGTCGTCTTTATTGTCGCAATAACAGCGTCTTTAATTTGATTATATGAGCATGACAGAAGTTGTATTTGGCAATTAATTAAGACATAGCTTTAGTAAACAAGTTGCTGTGAAATAATTACTTTGAGTCTGTTCTGTAAACAGTTTATTTTCGTTTTTAAAATTGATGTTGCAAAAGCGAAAAATCTATATTATTATGAATCCCGAAAATTATTAGCAATCACAGTAAAACGTTTGTAGACATAGAAAAGTGTATTCAGTTTCATGTTGATAATAGAAACTCAACTGCTTTCATTTATTCGTAGGCTTGAAAACACACAAAAAACAAACCTCGTGGCATAATATTGTGCGTTCAAATCGCGTTACAAATCGTCACGGACAAAAGAAGGCTTTGAAAGTACCTAACCTATTTCCAACTTCGGTATTTTATATAAAGTCGTTCGTGCCAATACAAAATCAGCATCGCCACTAATTGGGATGCCATCGATTTTGTATTACATCCAGATAACAAAAGCACGTATCGGTATGAAAAGACCATTATTTGATGTTATTGGCATCCGTATAATAACGCATCATTTAACCGGTCTGCTGAATTCCGATGAATGAAGGGCTTACCTCGAAATAATATTCGAAATTTGAATTGACAAATTCGAGTTTGGAATGTCTGTTTTGAAATTGGTTTAACCCATTCGGAATGCACGCGACTTCACAAGTGTTTCATCGTTGTTGAATTCTTTTGATGGAAAACATCGGAAGCCACCCGGAAAAGTGTCCTTTTATGAATGCAGTTTGGAAGCGGAATAAAAAGGAATAACCATATTAATCCCCCTTCGGCTCTACGACAGATTTCCGCGTGTATTTTGTTTGTCGAGAGCTTTCGGGGCAGTTGTTTCGCATTTTCAGAAGTACACACTCGTAGCTACTAACGTTCCTTTGACAATGAAGCGAAAAATGTGGACTGTTACAGCGTTGTCTTTTGTTTTTTGATCTGTTTCATTCGGTACCTAGCCGTCTGTGTCCTTTGTGAAATACGTTTTTGGTAATTTATTTTCATTACCTTTAGGTACATTACTCGTTCACATGAATATAGATAAAAAATAAATTTGACTGGCGCCTTCTTTGCGTGTAGCCTGTTTATACATACGAGTAGGTCTACTACGACAGGTATGGAGTTAAAAACCCACTGGAGAAAATTATTATACTTAGTACCTACATAGGAACTTAACCTAACCTATATTTATCCTTTAGTCGCCGTAGCTAGTCTTTCTTAGTTTGGAGCTAACAGACCTAAATAAGTATTGAAAAAGGTTTTGCATTATTCTAGTGACGAGTTGTTTTATCTGTAGTCTTATTGTAAAATAGATATGAGATAAGAGGTATGTTTGCTTATCATCAAATCCTCGTTCTTACCCAACGAAGGAAAACCCAACGAATAAGGCAAAACAAAATGTACCCAATATGGTTTTGCATAAATTAGTCTACCGAAATCGTGGGTAATGTAACATTTGCCCAAAAAGGACGGGAACATCCAAAATTCATCAGGGCACAGCTGTAAAGCCGAATTAATTCGGAATCCACTTCATTTGGCCGCATGATTACTTGTTATAAAAACACTATCAGCCCTGCCCGGCTTATTTCAAGCCCCACTACCTACCAGTGTTATTTATGAATAAAAAATAAAAGCGGTCAAGAGCGAGTTGTTCTCCCGGGGAAGATTCCGTATATTTTCGTTGTGTTCTCCAGGCAGTTTTAATATAATATGTATATATTGCAATTTAATTCCTGAAAATGTATGCGAATTTTTTTTTCACAATTTTGCTTTGGAGATAAGACCATGGTCTTAGTACCATTTTAGTACCTACCTTAAGTAAAAAAATAGCACATTCCAGTCTCATCTAAAGTATCTTTTTTCCCAGAAAATATTATTTTTATTTTAACCCGCGTTTTATTAAAATAGCGCATTTTAGGTAGATTAAAGTGCCTACCTACTTAGCAACTATTTTTCTCTATCTTATTTTTTGAAAAAAAAAAAAAAAAATTATAATAAGCGTATGACAAAAAACAAACGTATTTTATTTAATAAACTACAAAGGGTTCCTTTTTTCAAAAACTCACGCAGAACCATAAAACGACCTAACAGAGCGAATTTTCCGATGTGTGGTCGGTAAAGGGTGGCCGCTGCGAGCACTACCGAAGCGGCTTTGCGTGCCGATTAATTGAAGCTTATATTGATTTTGTATTACACTAAGCCGATGGAACTTACTAATATTAGACAGTTGCAGATGCTGGTTATTTATTCAAATTGCTCTTTCGTACGGCTTTGGCGATCGTCGTTTGTTTGTACGCCGAGAGCTCGCAGTTCAGTTGTATTTAGGTTCTACAGCGGTCATGCATTAATCGCTTTATATATAGTAGAGAAATAATTTTCAGTAAGTACCATAAGGTAAATGTGTAAGTAAATTACATGGGAATGCCATACCATTTTAAAACAGTTATGGTACAGGCAACAGCTGCACGTTAAGTTAAATACTAGAAATAGAGGCCAGTTTGCAAACAAAAATTTATAATCTCACGTGCTGTCGTCTGTATTGTATTTTACAACATAAGTAGGTATGTAGATTCTAATATATTTTTTACGTCTTTTGCCATCAATCTTTTTCTATCTACTTAACATTTAGGTACTTTTACATACTTTCTGATTTCATTTGTTAATTTATTTGGGTTCACCAATTTGTTAAATTAAATAAGTCTGGTAAATGTTTCATTTCTGACAGACAACCCTATTTAAACCTGTTATCTAATAAAATATTCTTGAGCCAGTGTTTGTATTTCGACAGACACATTTGACAGGATGATAAATTACTTATTCAACCACTTTACAGTAATGCTGATCAAATCAATGCCGCCATATTGGATCGGTTCGATATTATAATGAATTTATTCCGTTGACTGGCATATTTGTCGCGATGTCTGTTTAGGACAATATTTGTATGAGATAATAAATACATCTAAAATTAACTAACATTTTGTACAGGTGACTGTAAATATCATGTAGTGCTTATTCCTTAAGTGTGATGCTGTTGTTTGTTGTTGTTGATATGAGATCCCATTTTTTTACTATTTCGATCAAGCGTATGTTGCTAACTTATTACAATTTAATAAGTAAATAAAAGTAAATTGGAAGTTACTACAATTAATTACAAAGTTCAAAGTTTCTGAATAAGTACCTATTTTATAAGAATTTTTATTTGTTTTTAATAATTTCGTAGAATATAAGAAAAATACAAAACCATTCAAAAGTTTTATCTCCCAAATAGTAAAATTTTTACCTTTTAAAATCCCGCTCTCAACCTCGCATGGTTTGTAACACACCATAGTACAGCCATTGGTTTGTAATCCATTTTCCATTATTTGCCCGAATATACCCAGCAGCGTTTGCAGGAGATTATTTTCACTGTGAACGCGCTTTCGTACGTCCATATTTATTAACCTTTTTGTTCCGGACTCCATTCAAAATGGACCGAAATAGTTTTGTGTTTAATTAAAGATACCTACATCACGTGCATGTTGCGAACATAGCTTGAAATGTTAATAAAGCTGGGTGCTAGTTGGACCGCGGGGCATAATTTCGGGTTAGGTGGTTTTATTTTTTATGCAGATCGTGAAATTAAAAATTGCGGTGTCAAATGAAACGTACTCGTGGAGGTACCTATTCCTCGAAGCGCATTCATTTGCGCACCTAATGAAGCGCACCTAAACTATTCCTGTAGGCCTAGGATGCGCGCCGCGATAAGCTTTTATCACGCCATTTTATCGATTTTACGCGATAACCCCATAAATTTGTCGTCTAAAATCGTCGATAAGATTTTATCACGGCGCACAACCTAGCCCGGCTGGAATCTTACCTACGTTGTAAGATGAATAAAAAGTACCAAGGTAACATAACATACCTAAGATAAATACTACAAATCTCTACTCGGAGGTGGGTGCGATCAACTAAAAACCTAAAGAAACTTAAATATTGGAACATTACTATGTTTTCATGGCAGAAAAATAGAGATAGATTCAACGACTGGAGGAAAAGATAAAAAAATCTGAAATATGTATTATAATTTTACGTCTTATAGAGGTACCAACAGAATGGGCGTAGGTGGGACTTTCAAGTTGGTAGAGTAGACCCAATACTTAAAAACATGTAAAGTGTTACCAAAATCATATGATTTATGCATATACATATATGAATATGTGACTTGCCCATTTACAAGAGGCTGATGAATGACTTGACCTACACTCTATTAGTGTTACTATGACCACGAGGGTAAAAGCCCCTCCCTTTGTAAAAAATAGATTTTCCACTGTAAGAACTCCTGTCTCATTCAATCACCTTAATACGACAAGGAGAGATGTTTTAAGAACTTAAAGAAAAAACATTAAATAACAGATGCGATAAGTTAGTATAAGATAAGTAGCTTACATCAGTTTGGGTGGTTTCTGAGAAATGTTTATGGAGAAAAACAAATAGTTATTTATGACTTAGCTTCAGCGAGACGTCGCAAAATACAATTTATTTATTTACAATAATACAAAACAGTACGTATTAAATTATGTTTTAGAAACCTTTTTGTACCTATATTTTTAAATCTTGTATTTTTCAAATATAATAAACGTAAAGCTTAATAGCTACTTAAGTACCTACAGTCGAGTTCAAAATATTTGTTACACATTTTTTATCCTTACGTTAACGGAGCGAAGTTAAAATGTGTCCGCAGTTTGAGCGCCGACTGAACGGTGGCTCATCGACCGTAACACTTACACGCAAAAGTCAATCTTATTCCACCAAAATAAGGGTGGTCTCTACGTCAATATGTTGTGCTTGAAGTGCCGTATACATGACCTTTTTTCTACGTCACCTCTCCATTATTCAGGTTGGCTTTTCACATGCGACCTTTACACGACGCGGGAGTGTTTAATGAATCGTTCCGCCGAACCCAAACACATAATACCTCAATTATACCAAATTAATTTCATTGCTGTCTTCGTTGGAAAGCTTTAAAGCGACACAAAACGGTTTATAGGCTTGTTCGATGCGAGGGATGGTCAGTTAAAAACAAAAAACGTTTCGTTGAACTTCTTTTGTTTTTCTTCTTTTGTTTTTTAAATGTTACATTTAGCAAGGGAAACTATTTTTAGAGCGCTGTTAAGTTGTGAGTCCCCGCGGAGTAGACTTTTTGTAGGCCGATAGTTTAATTGGGCTGTTAATCAGTATGAACAAGTATGAAAGTATGTACGCACATTGCACCGATTTGATATCGGCGATTCCTCATACAAAACAATGTGTTACTGGTTTTATTTGCAAGTCACTTTTTTGTGTAGCGAAGAAGTATCTATATCTAAAATAGGTTTGAATAAATAGGTATCAAGCTTTTTTCAGTGTTACGATGAATCAGATGTTTTGTATGATTTAAGGCAATTATCTCTTATTTCTTCTTTATAAACGTGAGATCACAATGAACAAAACTTTAGAAGAAATAAAGTGTTTATGATGAAGTGTGTTTGACATATCAGAACGCTGTTTGTTATCATAATAACAACGGATTTCTAGAAAGTCGATGGCACATCGGACTTTTGTTGAAAAATAGCGCTTAAAAGCTACTTAAAAAAATTTCACTTCAGGTATTGGCTTCAAATATTTTCTAAACTGAACGATCTCATTTGTAATATTGTAGAAATAACTTTACATATTATTTTAATAAATAAAAGGACCAAAATAGGTAAATCCGGCATGCTTAGGTCTTTATACCATTGATTAACCTCTCCAGAGGACGTAATTTAAAACATAAATCATATTTCCAAATGCCAGAGACATCCACTCGGAAAGCGGGATATTATATTATTGTGTGGCAACCCTAAAGGTAATGGTCTAAATTTATTGGGTTAAATGGCCCGCACAAACGGAAATTCGAGATAAATTGTTCGCTTGTCTAATTTTTGTGGATTTGATGGTTCATTTCACGAACCAAATGTACAACATGGCTTTCGGAGAACACTAACTAGCTTTTGTTTTCCGAATAAATGAAATGAGAAATTCTGAATTGGAATCATATTTTGATGCGCATTTGTTTTTGTAGAATTACGATTTTGTGCTTTACAATGCACTGATTAGCTTCTGGATGCGGGCAGCGCAGGACCGTTCATTGTGGAAAACCTTGGGGGAGACCTTTGTCCAGCAGTGGACGTCATTTGGCTGAAAAGGAAGAAAGAAGAAGAAAGATTAGCTTCATGAAACATTTTACTGTAAAAAAGTGAAGCTCGGTGAAATTGTAAACGGAATACCGATATTTTTGATTAGGAGCTTGTTTATTCCGCATCGATTCTTACACAAAAATATAAGTGGGCAAAAGAAAAATGGATATGCGGATGAATATTCCCGATACAGCTCACCTCACAGATAATAAGGCTGACGCGGCGGTAGACGAACAAAGGCCCCACGAGGAAAATCGCAAGAAAAATAACGACGTACACGTTAAATCACAGTAAATTTGAGTCTGGAACACAATAACTCAGCGGAACGCAGCCATAAATGTCGCAAACATTGTTCGAATGATTCACGCATTCGGTAATATGATGTTTTTCTCCGCTCGCCCGCGCCTTTTGAGGCGCGCACCGCGGCCCGTGATCTTGAACCCTGCCAAAAAAAGATTCTTCAAAATAAAAAATAGACGCTCTTTGGGCCGGACTACAAATCAGCTGTAATTGCGGGTTCGAATCCTGAAGAGGACAAATGTTAGAGTTATTAACACGAACATTTATACTCGGAGTTATATACTTTGTAAATCTATTTTTATCTATTCAATATTTATCTGTTAATTAGTGAGCATAGTCCCCTAGGTAGATTATTGGTAGAAATGTAGTAAGTACTTTGTAGATGGTTGGAAGACAAGCAAATGCAACCGTAGCAAAACTACAAATTGCTTCTGTAATTATTATTACGAATAGATATTTGCTATTTATTCTTCTCTCACACGAATGAGCGAACTAAACGGTATTTCGGATAATGTGCCGACATAACTGCAACTATAACCCCGTGACCTATTATTCCACACGTGGTACAATCGAAGAATAACAGTAAGCGCGACTTTCGCCTGGCATTAGGCAGTAAATCTAAGGAGGAATTGAATCAAACTGCTCTCCCGACGCACTCGCGATAATGTACGATTTATTCCCCACATTGTCTCCGCTATCCACGAGGAAGCCCGTTGAATTTTTAATTTAATTGCTTTTAAACATCGCCGTGTGGCTTTGGGGGCGTCCATAAATTACGTGAGACAATTTTGGCCATTTTTTAACCCCCCGCCCCCCTTGGTGAGATTTGGTGAGATTTTGCCTGACCCCCTCCCCCACCCCCCTAATCTCACGTGATATTTAAGCCAATAAAAAATGCCTATTTTGCAATGTCTTTGCTTCGCACTAAATAATTTAATTTACACGTGTTTTCATGCGATGGCCAAGTCAATATATTTATGTAAAACGTTAAAGATTTCCTGGCCTGGACTTGGTATTACATGGATCTCACAACTTTTTACCGTAGAACAACTGAGTTGCGAGACTTGGTTTTTTTGACAAGTATTGTTTTTGATGGGATCTCATTTCTTTTTGTATTTTGTAGACAGCAGTTATGTATCTAGAAAACTGGACCGAAATTGAAAAATTTTACTCGACTTGGCGGTTGCACTACCGTGCCCCCAAATATTTTTCTGGGGTAGCTCCCCTGCATGTAAAGTGGGGATGAATTTTTTCAAGGAAAACTACAACGGTTAAGAGACATTACCTTAGTTTAAGAGTAATAGTCATTTGACTCATGTATTATACAATTTCTTAACCAGTAAAAATTCCTTAGAAGAAAGTATGAAAAGTGACTTTAGATGAAGTAATTGCTTGCTTCTGAAATATATTATGGTAACGACAGACAACTACGAAACCCTACACTGCGCGTGGCACGACACGCACTTGGCCAATTTTTTACGCACTAACGATGCCGATGACGTTTTTTTTTTAACTTCGAATTTTCTTAATTTCGACATTTATTCTGCATCTTTAGTGTTCACAAATGCAGATGGAGGCATTTTTAGTTTAATTTAATTAGATGGTTTGGAATAAATTGTCATTATCATCATAAAAAAAAACATTTTTTTTACTTCAATAACCCAGTTTTCTGGCAATTTTACTCTATTTCTTGCGGGAAAAATTACGTGATATTTTCCGAGACCCCCCCTCTCCCCCACGTGAGATTTAGTGAGGTTTTCGTTGACCCCCTCCCCCCCCTAAAAGTCTCACGTAATTTATGGACGCCCCCTTTTCGGGTGATTTGAGGTTACGCGCTTATTCGACGAGCTGCGAATCGACGAATCGGCGTTGAAGACTTGTGATTGCGCGGAGTTTACGATAAACCAAGTGGTTAGATTTTTGTTAGATAGAAATGTTGCAAAAAATAGGAAATAAATAAATTGTGTCAACATTTCAATTATACTACCTTCCGGCCCGGTAGTGTGGGCAGGCCCCCCACTAGGTGGATCGATGATTGCTGGATGCGAGAGCAGGAGCGGTCGTTGAAGTCTTTGGGGGAGGCCTTTGTCCAGCTGTGGACGTCATTTGGCTGAAACGAACGTACGAAGTATGCTACTTTCAGACGACTGCAGATGTCACTTATACATATTGTTGAATCTAATTTACTTAGTAATGTAGTTCAAAAATTACAACTAGAGTTTTTAGTGCTATTGAGTGTACTTAAGTCATTAAAACGTACTTGCAAGTTAAGCCCCTAATATACTATGGGACGTGATGTCCTATGTCTTGATATTGACTATTCAGTGTGCTTACCATGAGTTTAAGGTAGGTGTGTTCGCTAGCAGGGTGCTTAAAAAAATGTATGACAGATTGTACAGCGCCCGTAGCGGCTACTATCAAGAACTAAAATTGAAACTTTTTTACGCACTCGCACTCGCTAGCGAGCACACCTAACGTAAACTCATATTAAGCACACAGGTCATATTCTTCCACGTGGTATTTTTTTTACAAATACAATTATACAAGCACCAGATGCGTATTTCTATCCAAGAATGAGATACAAACATGGATTATGATATCACATGTTTATGAAAGTTTCACGCATCGTTTCCCATGCCCATGGCTAAAGGAATATCGAATCTAGGCCAAATATTTATTAACGTTTCTTTGTCTGCATCGAATTGTTGCGCAAACGTTTGCTCTGCTCGGTTCTGATTTCATTCGATTTCCATCGTTTGGGGAAGGCTTTACCTTCGGCAAAATGATATTTATCCTAACAACAAAACTATGGATAGGTATTTTGATTGTTGCTTCCCTGATATATTTTGTGTATACCGATCGAACTTTTGATGTAGGCTTTTGACTTGTAAACTAGAAATTACTTAGTATGAAAGTTATGGACTGGTTTAATCAAAGGTGTGGTTTTTTACCCGATTAAAAAAAAAGATTCTCAATTCTTCTGTATGTTTTTTCAAAAGAAAACACATGCATCTTAGTAGCGTATTAGTCCCTATCGCACTTAATATTCCTCTTTGTCGCAGGCATTTATTTTTTCAGAAGATGTAAAGTAGGTTTTACATTAATTCAGTTGCACGTTTCCCGCTCTCCTTCCTGTCTGCACTCAGTGGTCCGGATATCCTGATTTCTTTAATGTTTGTTTAAGCTAGCGTATTCGGATTATTCGGTTTGTGCCACAATTTTTTTTTATATAATTTAGAAAATGATATTTTGCTCTAATAGATTGTAAATTGTATTTTTGCCGCAAAATATGTAAAGAAAACACTTTTCCTCTATGATTCAGAACGAGTTCTATTTATTATACATTATTTGAAATAAAAACGATGTAAATGTTAGTAAACTCTATTATTACCCATTTAACTCCATGACCTTTTTTCGAGACTTAAGCTGAGTTGCACCACCTTATTTTAACCGTAACAATAACAATAAGCGGTGCTTTTTGTATGGATATTGACAGATTTTTGACGGTTGTCAAAGTTTTTTTTTATTTGACAGGAGGCAAACGAAGTTAAAGTAAGAAGTTTGTTAAAGTAAGATGGTGCAACTCTGCCTAAATTATTTGAAATTGAAGTCCGATTCATTATAAAAACACGTCAGGTACTAAGTACTTCATTTTAAAACAACCCAACTCCATAAATCAGGCAAAACCAATCCATTGTTGGCCATAGGCGCAGTTCTGTGATTGATGAGCGATGAACTTGCTTGAAAGGACATTTTTATTTTCACTTTCGGGATCATTAATTTCTCGTTTGTTTTCATAATAAAACATAATCTCGTTAATCATCATAGCGAACTAAAAACTAGATTAAGGAATCACAAACCAAAAAATGTCACTAGGTACTATTATTTTTCTTTATAGGCTTAGTTTTATCACGGGTACCCACGGAAGACCAGAGTTGTGGAATTACTAAGTTGCTACGAATGCTACAAGTGCTACGAGTGCTACGACACCATACTTAGTGGATTCTGTCCAGTATCATTGTACCATGAACATTTATGGTAACATTTTGTTATGTAGTTGCGTGATACTAAATAAATATTTTTATTTTTCTATTCTATATTATTATACCTAAAAGTGTACCTATGCTTAGGTTTATTCTGGGTGTCTACAGAAGATCAGGGTTGTGGCATTACTGAGGAGCTACGAGTGCTACGATACCATGGTGATTGAATACCAGACCCTCCAGTAAGTATCATTGTAGCATTTACTGTGATACTAAATACATATTTTTCTATTGTTACCTATGGTAACGATAACATCAAAATAAAATAAATCTTTATATTTTTTTTCCATGGCAACAATTTTGAATGTTTGTTATTTCTTCTCTAGTCTGTTCTAAGAATTTTTGGATTTTGTAATAAATATTTCTTAGAAAATCGACGACTATTGTTAGGATATTCCTTGTCATTCAGTTTTTCCTTCCTTCCTTCCTCAAGGCGTGTTTTTCAATCATATAGCAATTTCAATAGTGTTTGGATTGTTATATTTTCCACTTGCGTGTAACTCGTTATATTTTGGTTGCGAGTTAGCATCGATTAGCTCGAACAGTAACAAAGTCAGACAAACAATTTTGATCTCTAATTGTGGAACAAAAAGAGTTTCCTAAAATTATTATTGTACCTGTCGAGTTAATAGGTACAAAGTTAAAGAGATACTTGGCACTAGTAGATAACTTTTCCCAGAGCTTTTAAAAAACAAACTAAAAGATAACGTAATAAATATCTTTTATCAGATAGACAAGAGACCTATTGTTAATTAAGAAGAGTAATCTTGTTAAACCCTATCAGATCGGGAACGGAAAGAAAAATCCATTATAACCGTTTTTCACCTGAATCCCTCTCGAGTTATCGCCGAGGCGGGTTGTTTTTTTAAAGTTTTTTTATCTTTCATCATGCGTTGGCGTAAAAAAAGGCTGAGAATTATTAGTAAATGGCGAATACTTTAGTTAGGATTCGTGAAGTTTTCATACGATCAGACGGCTTTTTAATCTTATAAAAGCTTTAAAGTAGCTGTGAAATCACATGTTTTAGTTATAAGTTATTATGTTTCATTATTACCTATATATTTATAAACCATCAGACAGTTTCCGAGTAATGACATAGGCACCTACCTTCATCCTAAACTATGTACTCGTAGTAGGTACCATCACTAGGCAAGTGACTCAATCTATCTATCTATCTATGTCAG